>NW_026525773.1:27500-28581 GCF_943734725.1 Anopheles marshallii | reverse complement strand
TGGTGCGTCAAACGAACATGAGAGTTGAGCATATTGGGTATGTGTGATAACACACTTTGCACGACAATCGAGAAACCGCATAAGCTCAGTATAACACAGCAGGGGAAGATTGATGAAAACCAGAGCTAATACATGCAACAGGCCGGGAATGCTGCTTCTGAAGGTGGTAGGACCGGTGCACTTATTAGTTAAACCAATCGGCCGATTTGAGTTGAAGTCTGGTACCGATCTTTCACTTGACTGTGCCCCATCAACTATTGATGGTAGTGTAGAGGACTACCATGGTTGTGACGGGAAGCGGGAATCAGGGTTCGATCCGGAGCTAGTAGAGAGTGCCTGATAAAGGCCATGGTACACATCCAAATCAGGAAAGCAGCAGGAAACACTACCATACATTGCCAGGTGCATAGGAGGATTGCAAGCCCGTAAATTGCCCGATCATAGCCAACGATGCTGAGAACGGAATTTATTCCTTCGATCGTCGTTGGTTCACATGTTTACTGATGGTTGTACGAACACCATACCCGGTGGTAAGTACAGTGGAGCTCGCCTTCACAACATAATGTTCACCAGTTGGACGCATAGATTGGAATAGCTCACATAGTGTTGGATTGCTGGAAACACACATTCCAGACTGCTCCGGTAGTCATGGAAAGGAGAGGATTGCAAGCCCGTAAATTGCCCGATTATAGCCAACGATGCTGAGAACGGAATTTATTCCTTCGATCGTCGTTGGTTCACATGTTTACTGATGGTTGTACGAACACCATACCCGGTGGTAAGTACAGTGGAGCTCGCCTTCACAACATAATGTTCACCAGTTGGACGCATAGATTGGAATAGCTCACAAGTGTTGGAAAGTTGAACGCACGTTGAAGACCGCTACTGTGGTCTTGGAAAGTAGAGGATTGCAAGCCCGTAAATTGTCCGATCATAGCCAACGATGCTGAGATCGGAATTCATTCCTTCGATCGTCGTTGGTTCGCATGTTTACTGATGGTTGTACGAACACCATACCCGGTGGTAAGTACAGTGGAGCTCGCCTTCACAACATAATGTTCACCAGTTGAACGTACAAGTT
>NW_026525773.1:15000-17500 GCF_943734725.1 Anopheles marshallii | reverse complement strand
GGTCCGTTTCCGGTGGCGCCCGGCTTCGCAGCTTCGCTCGCACGATCTTATAGCCAAGACCGAACACTTCCGCCTCGACGCCGTCTATCAGCTCCTGGAGGCAGCTCTCCTTGCTGGACTGGATGCCGGCCTTCAGCAAGCGTCGGCAGTCTTGCAGCTTTCCCGACGTCACGTCCCGCTCCGACGGTTGGGCCCGGTGATGTGCTATCTCCGCTGCCTCACACTCCTCTCTCAGGCGTTCGATTTCTGGAGACCACCAGTACACCTGGGGCTTGCGGTGGTAGGTAGCCCCGTGTACCCTCTCCATAATCTCGTCGCACGCTCGAGTGAGTCCGCCGACCAGCCCCTCCGGAGTGTCGACATGTCCGAAGTGGCCGTGCGTGAGTGCGACGTCGAAGCACTGCCGGTCGAACTGCTTCGTCTTCCAGCGCGTCCCGGCGTGCCTGGCTGTCCCGTCGTTGGCTGTTGCTCGGCTTCGGTGCTGCTGGCCACGTCGCTGGGGGCGCTGTCCAGGAACGTCCACCCCGAACTCGATGTATGCATGATCACTGCCTGAGAAGCGGTTAAGCACGCGCCATGAGTCCGGCCGTGCGATGAGCTGACTGGCAAAGGAGACGTCAACGACGCTTTCCCGTGCAACCCCGTTGCCCCTGAACGTGGGCGCGTTGCCACGGTTCAGCGTCTGCAGTGCCAGCTGCTCCACCACATGCAGGAGCTCCTGCCCCTTCCGGGTGGTGCGCGCACTCCCCCACTCCTCGTTCCAGGCGTTGAAGTCCCCGGCCAGGACTGATGTTGCGTGTCCGACCAGCGACACCTCCACCGCACCGAGGAAGCTTTCGAAGTCTTCGATGCCGCTGCTGGGTGGCACGTAGCAGCTGGCGAACGTTACTCCCGCTATGGTGGCCACCACGAGTCCCGGGACGACGCTCCCCCAAAGCCGTTGAATAGGGTACGCCCCTGTTGCTATTATCGCCACGCTCTGTTCCGCATCGATGGCCCACCGCGGATCATCCCGAGGTGGTCGATATAGTTCGCAGGCGAGCACCACCTGAGCCCCTAACTCGCGAGCCGTCTGCAGCATGAGGTCTTGGGCTGCCCGGCTTCGCCCGAGGTTCACTTGCAGCACTTTTAGCGCCGGCACGTCGGATGCCCGACCGGGTGCGGGCCGCTGCACACGACGCAGCGCACCTCCGCCGTGCAGCTCTTCGCCTGGTGATCCGGCTTCCCGCAGCGAATGCAGCTTGTCGAGCGGTCCACTTCGCTCCTGCACGCAGCTCGGACGTGCCCCATCTCGAGGCACTTGTAGCACCGTTGCTGACGCGCCTGCAGAGGAGCCACCTTCCGGATCAG
Organism: Anopheles marshallii; assembly: GCF_943734725.1. Lineage (NCBI taxonomy): Eukaryota > Metazoa > Arthropoda > Insecta > Diptera > Culicidae > Anopheles > Anopheles marshallii. The sequence continues at coordinate 16,150 of NW_026525773.1, read as the reverse complement.
ACACGATGTGTATTTGATCTTGACGCTCTTGTCGACCAGACCCTCCGCAGCCCTGGCTGTTACGCGGGCTATCGCCACTTTCGTGCCGTCCCAGGCAGGTCGCAGGCGAACCGATGTCTCCTCCACCTCGCATTGGCACAGGTTGGTCAGCGCCATCGCCACATCGGTCTCCTTCGCTAAAGGGTCGACAGCGTCCAACCGGATTTCGACCATAGGCGTGACCAGCCGAGCTGAGGCCGGCCGTTCTGCCTTTGCGCAGACCTGCTTGATGCACTGCAGAACTTCTGCAGCGTCCGCGCTCTCCTTCAGCTCCATGACAAGCCTGGAGCGTGTGGTGCGTCGCCCGACGCCTAGGGCCTCAGCATGTTTCTCCATTTCTGGAGCTGTTCGGACAGCCTGGTACACCTCCGTCCAGGTTTGTCCCTCAGCTGGGGCGATTTCAATAGCGTCCGGCTTGGTTTTTCGCTGCCGCTGACGCCGACCTCCTCGTTGTGCTCCAGGCTGGCTACCCCGGGCCTGTTGTCCCTGATGTTGCTGGGGCTGCTGCTTAGACGGTCCTGCGATCGGCTGTCGCTGAACCGCTGCCCGTTGCGGTAGTTGCGGCCACTGCTGCTGCTGTTGCTGCGGCTTGTTCCCCGGTTGCCGGGCCGGCTTACGACGCACCACTTCAGCCCAGGAGCCGCCTTCCGGGTCTGAAAGCGGAGCTGCCGTTGCCGACACCGCTCCCTGCTGTCGCTGTTGCTGCTGCTGCTCACGACGTTGCTGCTGCTGCTGCTGCTGCTGCTGTTGCTGCTGCTGCTGCCACTGCTGCTTCTGGCTGCCTCCATAGCCCAGCGTCTGTGCAAGGAGCTCTTGGAAGCTGGCTCGCTCCTCCCTCAGCTCGTTGCGCAGGCGCTCAATGTCTTCACGAGCCAGCGTCTCGCGCATCCGGGCTTCCTCTCGGGCCAGCTGCAAATCTTGCCGGGCCTGCACAGCATTTGTTTCCAACTGCTGCCGGAGCATCTGGATCTCCTGTTGCAGACCCACGATCGTCGCTCGCAGCTGCTCGTTGGTGAGCGACGTCTCATTGAGGAGCTGTCTCAGCTCCGACATTTCCGGGGACTGCTGCTTCGCTCCCGGAACAGATGTTCGTGTAAGAGCCACTCGCGGC
>NW_026525773.1:5000-10000 GCF_943734725.1 Anopheles marshallii | reverse complement strand
CCGTAGCAGCCCATAGCAACCCAACCAAGATACTCTAACAGGCCAAGATTGGTTGGAGAATTCAAAATTTGGCTAAGTCCATGGCCACCATAAGCCATTTCTATCAAGAAGGCCACGAACAGTGCTTAGCAACCACGAAAGCTTCCAAGAGTTGAAACATTGCCTATCAAGTAGGCCGTAGCAGCCCATAGCAACCCAACCAAGATACTCTAACAGGCCAAGATTGGTTGGAGACTTCAAAATTTGGCTAAGTCCATGGCCACCATAAGCCATTTCTATCAAGAAGGCCATGGACAGTGCTTAGCAACCACGAAAGCTTCCAAGAGTTGAAACATTGCCTATCAAGTAGGCCGTACCAGCCCATAGCAAACCAACCAAGATACTCTAACAGGCCAAGATTGGTTGGAGATTTCAAAATTTGGCTAAGTCCAGATTTTTCTACCCTTCGGGAAAACAACCCTAGTTCACCAAGTTGAACGCGAAAAACTGTCCATAGGATACGCACAAAACGTTTATTGAGTTGGTCACCATATGTGGAAATTATGGTGAAAATAAGCCAAGTTCCGGAGTTTTTAACTCACACGAAACCACGAAAAACTTTCATTAGGAAAACTTGGTTGGAGCACCCTACTGCAGAACACACCGACATGGACGAAAGGGTCGACTGGCCAAGAGAAAAAATTTTTGCGGGACCACTCAAAACATCATAGTTAGACCTAGCAAATGATGAAAAGTGAAACCCGCGATCGATTGGAGAAACCTTATTTTACACTGAAAAATTCCACATAAGGAAAATTTGTATGGAGCACCCTACTGCAGAGCACACCGACAGGGCCGGGAAGGAAGGCCCGGTCCAAGAAAAAATTTTTGCGGGACCACTCAAAACATCATAGTTAGACCTAGCAAATGATGAAAAGTGAAACCCGCGATCGATTGGAGAAACCTTATTTTACACTGAAAAATTCCACATAAGGAAAATTTGTATGGAGCACCCTACTGCAGAGCACACCGACAGGGCCGGGAAGGAAGGCCCGGTCCAAGAAAAAATTTTTGCGGGACCACTCAAAACATCATAGTTAGACCTAGCAAATGATGAAAAGTGAAACCCGCGATCGATTGGAGAAACCTTATTTTACACTGAAAAATTCCACATAAGGAAAATTTGTATGGAGCACCCTACTGCAGAGCACACCGACAGGGCCGGGAAGGAAGGCCCGGTCCAAGAAAAAATTTTTGCGGGACCACTCAAAACATCATAGTTAGACCTAGCAAATGATGAAAAGTGAAACCCGCGATCGATTGGAGAAACCTTATTTTACACTGAAAAATTCCACATAAGGAAAATTTGTATGGAGCACCCTACTGCAGAGCACACCGACAGGGCCGGGAAGGAAGGCCCGGTCCAAGAAAAAATTTTTGCGGGACCACTCAAAACATCATAGTTAGACCTAGCAAATGATGAAAAGTGAAACCCGCGATCGATTGGAGAAACCTTATTTTACACTGAAAAATTCCACATAAGGAAAATTTGTATGGAGCACCCTACTGCAGAGCACACCGACAGGGCCGGGAAGGAAGGCCCGGTCCAAGAAAAAATTTTTGCGGGACCACTCAAAACATCATAGTTAGACCTAGCAAATGATGAAAAGTGAAACCCGCGATCGATTGGAGAAACCTTATTTTACACTGAAAAATTCCACATAAGGAAAATTTGTATGGAGCACCCTACTGCAGAGCACACCGACAGGGCCGGGAAGGAAGGCCCGGTCCAAGAAAAAATTTTTGCGGGACCACTCAAAACATCATAGTTAGACCTAGCAAATGATGAAAAGTGAAACCCGCGATCGATTGGAGAAACCTTATTTTACACTGAAAAATTCCACATAAGGAAAATTTGTATGGAGCACCCTACTGCAGAGCACACCGACAGGGCCGGGAAGGAAGGCCCGGTCCAAGAAAAAATTTTTGCGGGACCACTCAAAACATCATAGTTAGACCTAGCAAATGATGAAAAGTGAAACCCGCGATCGATTGGAGAAACCTTATTTTACACTGAAAAATTCCACATAAGGAAAATTTGTATGGAGCACCCTACTGCAGAGCACACCGACAGGGCCGGGAAGGAAGGCCCGGTCCAAGAAAAAATTTTTGCGGGACCACTCAAAACATCATAGTTAGACCTAGCAAATGATGAAAAGTGAAACCCGCGATCGATTGGAGAAACCTTATTTTACACTGAAAAATTCCACATAAGGAAAATTTGTATGGAGCACCCTACTGCAGAGCACACCGACAGGGCCGGGAAGGAAGGCCCGGTCCAAGAAAAAATTTTTGCGGGACCACTCAAAACATCATAGTTAGACCTAGCAAATGATGAAAAGTGAAACCCGCGATCGATTGGAGAAACCTTATTTTACACTGAAAAATTCCACATAAGGAAAATTTGTATGGAGCACCCTACTGCAGAGCACACCGACAGGGCCGGGAAGGAAGGCCCGGTCCAAGAAAAAATTTTTGCGGGACCACTCAAAACATCATAGTTAGACCTAGCAAATGATGAAAAGTGAAACCCGCGATCGATTGGAGAAACCTTATTTTACACTGAAAAATTCCACATAAGGAAAATTTGTATGGAGCACCCTACTGCAGAGCACACCGACAGGGCCGGGAAGGAAGGCCCGGTCCAAGAAAAAATTTTTGCGGGACCACTCAAAACATCATAGTTAGACCTAGCAAATGATGAAAAGTGAAACCCGCGATCGATTGGAGAAACCTTATTTTACACTGAAAAATTCCACATAAGGAAAATTTGTATGGAGCACCCTACTGCAGAGCACACCGACAGGGCCGGGAAGGAAGGCCCGGTCCAAGAAAAAATTTTTGCGGGACCACTCAAAACATCATAGTTAGACCTAGCAAATGATGAAAAGTGAAACCCGCGATCGATTGGAGAAACCTTATTTTACACTGAAAAATTCCACATAAGGAAAATTTGTATGGAGCACCCTACTGCAGAGCACACCGACAGGGCCGGGAAGGAAGGCCCGGTCCAAGAAAAAATTTTTGCGGGACCACTCAAAACATCATAGTTAGACCTAGCAAATGATGAAAAGTGAAACCCGCGATCGATTGGAGAAACCTTATTTTACACTGAAAATTCCACATAAGGAAAATTTGTATGGAGCACCCTACTGCAGAGCACACCGACAGGGCCGGGAAGGAAGGCCCGGTCCAAGAAAAAATTTTTGCGGGACCACTCAAAACATCATAGTTAGACCTAGCAAATGATGAAAAGTGAAACCCGCGATCGATTGGAGAAACCTTATTTTACACTGAAAAATTCCACATAAGGAAAATTTGTATGGAGCACCCTACTGCAGAGCACACCGACAGGGCCGGGAAGGAAGGCCCGGTCCAAGAAAAAATTTTTGCGGGACCACTCAAAACATCATAGTTAGACCTAGCAAATGATGAAAAGTGAAACCCGCGATCGATTGGAGAAACCTTATTTTACACTGAAAAATTCCACATAAGGAAAATTTGTATGGAGCACCCTACTGCAGAGCACACCGACAGGGCCGGGAAGGAAGGCCCGGTCCAAGAAAAAATTTTTGCGGGACCACTCAAAACATCATAGTTAGACCTAGCAAATGATGAAAAGTGAAACCCGCGATCGATTGGAGAAACCTTATTTTACACTGAAAATTCCACATAAGGAAAATTTGTATGGAGCACCCTGCTGTGGTCACCATCGGTCGAGTTGGTCGAGACGGGCAAAAAATTTTTTTTTCCATATCGTCTCAAAACATGATTTATGGACCTTGTAAATGTTGAAAAGTGAAACGAAATCACTTTTGGAGCGATGAAAATTTTGTATGGGAGGTCCCTACCCGGAACAAATTTTACTAGTAAAGTCATGATTCCGCGACGAGAAATTTGAAAATGGTCAAATATGGTTAAGATGTCATGTTCATTCCCTACTATGGGGGACCAGGTCGTCACGAAAAAATTTTTTTCGTGACGACCTGGTCAAATGTGGTTCTGCGACGGAGGTTAAACTAATAATGCATAATTTGGGCCAAAAACCCCCCTCTGTCAGATATTGTACCCGTTCAAGAGCAATAGCAGACCACATAAGTTGAGCTTTGAGGTATCTGAAAGTTGAATATAGAGCGAGGTTCTAAGCGAAGGGATAGCTTAACGTTGAGCATTGAACGCAAAAAAGCTTAGAGATAAGCTTAAGATACAAGGGTTGTGGTGCATGAGGCCGCTTTACGTTGAGCTATGAACGCACATGGCTAGAACTAAGCTAAGAGATACCTATAGTGGTGCATGGAACTGCTCACAAGTTGAGCTTCGAGAAGTCCAAAGGCAAAATGTAGAGCGAGGTTCTAAGCGAAGGGATAGCTTAACGTTGAGCATTTGAACGCAAAAAAGCTTAGAGATAAGCTTAAGATACAAGGGTTGTGGTGCTTGAGGCCGCTTAACGTTGAGCTTTGAACGCACATGGCTAGAACTAAGCTAAGAGATACCTATAGTGGTGCATGGAACTGCTCACAAGTTGAGCTTCGAGAAGTCCAAAGGCAAAATGTAGAGCGAGGTTCTAAGCGAAGGGATAGCTTAACGTTGAGCATTGAACGCAAAAAAGCTTAGAGATAAGCTTATTATATAACGATTGTGGTGCAGGGACACAGCTTAACGTTGAGCTTTGAACGCACATGGCTAGAACTAAGCTAAGAGATACGGGTAGTGGTGCATGGAACTGCTCACAAGTTGAGCTTCGAGATGTCCAAAGGCAAAATATAGAGAGAGGTCCTAGCAGCCTAAAAAACTTCTAGGGCCGACAGCTCACAAGTTGAGTTTCGAACGCAATTAGGCTACCCTGGTAGCCTTGATTTGAAAGCATTAAGGCAATGATATGGTAGAATGCCCGATCTTAAACCTATTGACAGAGAATGTGTACGAGTAAGCATAGATGTGGAGGGAGCACATACCCTAAA
>NW_026525772.1:20000-28930 GCF_943734725.1 Anopheles marshallii | reverse complement strand
TTTCACATTCATTTATGTTCGTACTTAGACATGCATGGCTTAACCTTTGAGACAAGCGTATATTACTGGTAGGATCAACCAGAATTCATTCGACTTCCAACAACATTAACCCTAAGTCAACCCGAAGCCGTTAAGCAACAGGAGACCACCGGTTCTCTTGGCCAACTTGTAGTGTGCAAGCACACTCCACCGAGACACTTCGTATCACCACTTCTAATAATTCGCTTTAGGTGTACGTGCCTTACTCACGCAACCTTACTCGTATCATTTTGTGTGTTTCCAGCAATCCAACACTATGTGAGCTATTCCAACTTGTACGTTCAACTGGTGAACATTATGTTGTGAAGGCGAGCTCCACTGTACTTACCACCGGGTATGGTGTTCGTACAACCATCAGTAAACATGCGAACCAACGACGATCGAAGGAATGAATTCCGATCTCAGCATCGTTGGCTATGATCGGACAATTTACGGGCTTGCAATCCTCTACTTTCCAAGACCACTGTAGCGGTCTTCAACGTGCGTTCAACTTTCCAACACTTGTGAGCTATTCCAATCTATGCGTCCAACTGGTGAACATTATGTTGTGAAGGCGAGCTCCACTGTACTTACCACCGGGTATGGTGTTCGTACAACCATCAGTAAACATGTGAACCAACGACGATCGAAGGAATAAATTCCGTTCTCAGCATCGTTGGCTATAATCGGGCAATTTACGGGCTTGCAATCCTCTCCTTTCCATGACTACCGGAGCAGTCTGGAATGTGTGTTTCCAGCAATCCAACACTATGTGAGCTATTCCAATCTATGCGTCCAACTGGTGAACATTATGTTGTGAAGGCGAGCTCCACTGTACTTACCACCGGGTATGGTGTTCGTACAACCATCAGTAAACATGTGAACCAACGACGATCGAAATTCCGTTCTCAGCATCGTTGGCTATGATCGGGCAATTTACGGGCTTGCAATCCTCCTATGCACCTGGCAATGTATGGTAGTGTTTCCTGCTGCTTTCCTGATTTGGATGTGTACCATGGCCTTTATCAGGCACTCTCTACTAGCTCCGGAATCGAACCCTGATTCCCGCTTCCCGTCACAACCATGGTAGTCCTCTACACTACCATCAATAGTTGATGGGGCACAGTCAAGTGAAAGATCGGTACCAGACTTCAACTCAATCGGCCGATTGGTTTAACTAATAAGTGCACCGGTCCTACCACCTTCAGAAGCAGCATTCCCGGCCTGTTGCATGTATTAGCTCTGGTTTTCATCAATCTTCCCCTGCTGTGTTATACTGAGCTTATGCGGTTTCTCGATTGTCGTGCAAAGTGTGTTATCACACATACCCAATATGCTCAACTCTCATGTTCGTTTGACGCACCAAACTTTATTAGTGATGCACCACACAACAGGTTTTAATATACGCGATCGTGTGTGTTTCTGTGTGAACTTGGTGCGCCAAGTCCATTTGTGATGCATCACTTAGCTAACCATCTTTCGGGACTGTTTAGGGTATGTGCTCCTCCACATCTATGCTTACTCGTACACATTCTCTGTCAATAGGTTTAAGATCGGGCATTCTACCATATCATTGCCTTAATGCTTTCAAATCAAGGCTACCAGGGTAGCCTAATTGCGTTCGAAACTCAACTTGTGAGCTGTCGGCCCTAGAAGTTTTTTAGGCTGCTAGGACCTCTCTCTATATTTTGCCTTTGGACTTCTCGAAGCTCAACTTGTGAGCAGTTCCATGCACCACTACCCGTATCTCTTAGCTTAGTTCTAGCCATGTGCGTTCAAAGCTCAACGTTAAGCTGTGTCCTGCACCACAATCGTTATATAATAAGCTTATCTCTAAGCTTTTTTGCGTTCAATGCTCAACGTTAAGCTATCCCTTCGCTTAGAACCTCGCTCTACATTTTGCCTTTGGACTTCTCGAAGCTCAACTTGTGAGCAGTTCCATGCACCACTATAGGTATCTCTTAGCTTAGTTCTAGCCATGTGCGTTCAAAGCTCAACGTTAAGCGGCCTCATGCACCACAACCCTTGTATCTTAAGCTTATCTCTAAGCTTTTTTGCGTTCAATGCTCAACGTTAAGCTATCCCTTCGCTTAGAACCTCGCTCTACATTTTGCCTTTGGACTTCTCGAAGCTCAACTTGTGAGCAGTTCCATGCACCACTATAGGTATCTCTTAGCTTAGTTCTAGCCATGTGCGTTCAAAGCTCAACGTTAAGCGGCCTCATGCACCACAACCCTTGTATCTTAAGCTTATCTCTAAGCTTTTTTGCGTTCAATGCTCAACGTTAAGCTATCCCTTCGCTTAGAACCTCGCTCTATATTCAACTTTCAGATACCTCAAAGCTCAACTTATGTGGTCTGCTATTGCTCTTGAACGGGTACAATATCTGACAGAGGGGGGTTTTTGGCCCAAATTATGCATTATTAGTTTAACCTCCGTCGCAGAACCACATTTGACCAGGTCGAGAAAAAAATTTTTTCGTGACGACCTGGTCCCCCATAGTAGGGAATGAACATGACATCTTAACCATATTTGACCATTTTCAAATTTCTCGTCGCGGAATCATGACTTTGCTAGTAAAATTTGTTCCGGGTAGGGACCTCCCATACAAAATTTTCATCGCTCCAAAAGTGATTTCGTTTCACTTTTCAACATTTACAAGGTCCATAAATCATGTTTTGAGACGATATGGAAAAAAAAATTTTTTGCCCGTCTCGACCAACTCGACCGATGGTGACCACAGCAGGGTGCTCCATACAAATTTTCCTTATGTGGAATTTTCAGTGTAAAATAAGGTTTCTCCAATCGATCGCGGGTTTCACTTTTCATCATTTGCTAGGTCTAACTATGATGTTTTGAGTGGTCCCGCAAAAATTTTTTCTCTTGGCCAGTCGACCCTTTCGTCCATGTCGGTGTGTTCTGCAGTAGGGTGCTCCATACAAATTTTCCTTATGTGGAATTTTTCAGTGTAAAATAAGGTTTCTCCAATCGATCGCGGGTTTCACTTTTCATCATTTGCTAGGTCTAACTATGATGTTTTGAGTGGTCCCGCAAAAATTTTTTCTTGGACCGGGCCTTCCTTCCCGGCCCTGTCGGTGTGCTCTGCAGTAGGGTGCTCCATACAAATTTTCCTTATGTGGAATTTTTCAGTGTAAAATAAGGTTTCTCCAATCGATCGCGGGTTTCACTTTTCATCATTTGCTAGGTCTAACTATGATGTTTTGAGTGGTCCCGCAAAAATTTTTTCTTGGACCGGGCCTTCCTTCCCGGCCCTGTCGGTGTGCTCTGCAGTAGGGTGCTCCATACAAATTTTCCTTATGTGGAATTTTTCAGTGTAAAATAAGGTTTCTCCAATCGATCGCGGGTTTCACTTTTCATCATTTGCTAGGTCTAACTATGATGTTTTGAGTGGTCCCGCAAAAATTTTTTCTTGGACCGGGCCTTCCTTCCCGGCCCTGTCGGTGTGCTCTGCAGTAGGGTGCTCCATACAAATTTTCCTTATGTGGAATTTTTCAGTGTAAAATAAGGTTTCTCCAATCGATCGCGGGTTTCACTTTTCATCATTTGCTAGGTCTAACTATGATGTTTTGAGTGGTCCCGCAAAAATTTTTTCTTGGACCGGGCCTTCCTTCCCGGCCCTGTCGGTGTGCTCTGCAGTAGGGTGCTCCATACAAATTTTCCTTATGTGGAATTTTTCAGTGTAAAATAAGGTTTCTCCAATCGATCGCGGGTTTCACTTTTCATCATTTGCTAGGTCTAACTATGATGTTTTGAGTGGTCCCGCAAAAATTTTTTCTTGGACCGGGCCTTCCTTCCCGGCCCTGTCGGTGTGCTCTGCAGTAGGGTGCTCCATACAAATTTTCCTTATGTGGAATTTTTCAGTGTAAAATAAGGTTTCTCCAATCGATCGCGGGTTTCACTTTTCATCATTTGCTAGGTCTAACTATGATGTTTTGAGTGGTCCCGCAAAAATTTTTTCTTGGACCGGGCCTTCCTTCCCGGCCCTGTCGGTGTGCTCTGCAGTAGGGTGCTCCATACAAATTTTCCTTATGTGGAATTTTTCAGTGTAAAATAAGGTTTCTCCAATCGATCGCGGGTTTCACTTTTCATCATTTGCTAGGTCTAACTATGATGTTTTGAGTGGTCCCGCAAAAATTTTTTCTTGGACCGGGCCTTCCTTCCCGGCCCTGTCGGTGTGCTCTGCAGTAGGGTGCTCCATACAAATTTTCCTTATGTGGAATTTTTCAGTGTAAAATAAGGTTTCTCCAATCGATCGCGGGTTTCACTTTTCATCATTTGCTAGGTCTAACTATGATGTTTTGAGTGGTCCCGCAAAAATTTTTTCTTGGACCGGGCCTTCCTTCCCGGCCCTGTCGGTGTGCTCTGCAGTAGGGTGCTCCATACAAATTTTCCTTATGTGGAATTTTTCAGTGTAAAATAAGGTTTCTCCAATCGATCGCGGGTTTCACTTTTCATCATTTGCTAGGTCTAACTATGATGTTTTGAGTGGTCCCGCAAAAATTTTTTCTTGGACCGGGCCTTCCTTCCCGGCCCTGTCGGTGTGCTCTGCAGTAGGGTGCTCCATACAAATTTTCCTTATGTGGAATTTTTCAGTGTAAAATAAGGTTTCTCCAATCGATCGCGGGTTTCACTTTTCATCATTTGCTAGGTCTAACTATGATGTTTTGAGTGGTCCCGCAAAAATTTTTTCTTGGACCGGGCCTTCCTTCCCGGCCCTGTCGGTGTGCTCTGCAGTAGGGTGCTCCATACAAATTTTCCTTATGTGGAATTTTTCAGTGTAAAATAAGGTTTCTCCAATCGATCGCGGGTTTCACTTTTCATCATTTGCTAGGTCTAACTATGATGTTTTGAGTGGTCCCGCAAAAATTTTTTCTTGGACCGGGCCTTCCTTCCCGGCCCTGTCGGTGTGCTCTGCAGTAGGGTGCTCCATACAAATTTTCCTTATGTGGAATTTTTCAGTGTAAAATAAGGTTTCTCCAATCGATCGCGGGTTTCACTTTTCATCATTTGCTAGGTCTAACTATGATGTTTTGAGTGGTCCCGCAAAAATTTTTTCTTGGACCGGGCCTTCCTTCCCGGCCCTGTCGGTGTGCTCTGCAGTAGGGTGCTCCATACAAATTTTCCTTATGTGGAATTTTTCAGTGTAAAATAAGGTTTCTCCAATCGATCGCGGGTTTCACTTTTCATCATTTGCTAGGTCTAACTATGATGTTTTGAGTGGTCCCGCAAAAATTTTTTCTTGGACCGGGCCTTCCTTCCCGGCCCTGTCGGTGTGCTCTGCAGTAGGGTGCTCCATACAAATTTTCCTTATGTGGAATTTTTCAGTGTAAAATAAGGTTTCTCCAATCGATCGCGGGTTTCACTTTTCATCATTTGCTAGGTCTAACTATGATGTTTTGAGTGGTCCCGCAAAAATTTTTTCTTGGACCGGGCCTTCCTTCCCGGCCCTGTCGGTGTGCTCTGCAGTAGGGTGCTCCATACAAATTTTCCTTATGTGGAATTTTTCAGTGTAAAATAAGGTTTCTCCAATCGATCGCGGGTTTCACTTTTCATCATTTGCTAGGTCTAACTATGATGTTTTGAGTGGTCCCGCAAAAATTTTTTCTTGGACCGGGCCTTCCTTCCCGGCCCTGTCGGTGTGCTCTGCAGTAGGGTGCTCCATACAAATTTTCCTTATGTGGAATTTTTCAGTGTAAAATAAGGTTTCTCCAATCGATCGCGGGTTTCACTTTTCATCATTTGCTAGGTCTAACTATGATGTTTTGAGTGGTCCCGCAAAAATTTTTTCTTGGACCGGGCCTTCCTTCCCGGCCCTGTCGGTGTGCTCTGCAGTAGGGTGCTCCATACAAATTTTCCTTATGTGGAATTTTTCAGTGTAAAATAAGGTTTCTCCAATCGATCGCGGGTTTCACTTTTCATCATTTGCTAGGTCTAACTATGATGTTTTGAGTGGTCCCGCAAAAATTTTTTCTTGGACCGGGCCTTCCTTCCCGGCCCTGTCGGTGTGCTCTGCAGTAGGGTGCTCCATACAAATTTTCCTTATGTGGAATTTTTCAGTGTAAAATAAGGTTTCTCCAATCGATCGCGGGTTTCACTTTTCATCATTTGCTAGGTCTAACTATGATGTTTTGAGTGGTCCCGCAAAAATTTTTTCTTGGACCGGGCCTTCCTTCCCGGCCCTGTCGGTGTGCTCTGCAGTAGGGTGCTCCATACAAATTTTCCTTATGTGGAATTTTTCAGTGTAAAATAAGGTTTCTCCAATCGATCGCGGGTTTCACTTTTCATCATTTGCTAGGTCTAACTATGATGTTTTGAGTGGTCCCGCAAAAATTTTTTCTTGGACCGGGCCTTCCTTCCCGGCCCTGTCGGTGTGCTCTGCAGTAGGGTGCTCCATACAAATTTTCCTTATGTGGAATTTTTCAGTGTAAAATAAGGTTTCTCCAATCGATCGCGGGTTTCACTTTTCATCATTTGCTAGGTCTAACTATGATGTTTTGAGTGGTCCCGCAAAAATTTTTTCTTGGACCGGGCCTTCCTTCCCGGCCCTGTCGGTGTGCTCTGCAGTAGGGTGCTCCATACAAATTTTCCTTATGTGGAATTTTTCAGTGTAAAATAAGGTTTCTCCAATCGATCGCGGGTTTCACTTTTCATCATTTGCTAGGTCTAACTATGATGTTTTGAGTGGTCCCGCAAAAATTTTTTCTTGGACCGGGCCTTCCTTCCCGGCCCTGTCGGTGTGCTCTGCAGTAGGGTGCTCCATACAAATTTTCCTTATGTGGAATTTTTCAGTGTAAAATAAGGTTTCTCCAATCGATCGCGGGTTTCACTTTTCATCATTTGCTAGGTCTAACTATGATGTTTTGAGTGGTCCCGCAAAAATTTTTTCTTGGACCGGGCCTTCCTTCCCGGCCCTGTCGGTGTGCTCTGCAGTAGGGTGCTCCATACAAATTTTCCTTATGTGGAATTTTTCAGTGTAAAATAAGGTTTCTCCAATCGATCGCGGGTTTCACTTTTCATCATTTGCTAGGTCTAACTATGATGTTTTGAGTGGTCCCGCAAAAATTTTTTCTTGGACCGGGCCTTCCTTCCCGGCCCTGTCGGTGTGCTCTGCAGTAGGGTGCTCCATACAAATTTTCCTTATGTGGAATTTTTCAGTGTAAAATAAGGTTTCTCCAATCGATCGCGGGTTTCACTTTTCATCATTTGCTAGGTCTAACTATGATGTTTTGAGTGGTCCCGCAAAAATTTTTTCTTGGACCGGGCCTTCCTTCCCGGCCCTGTCGGTGTGCTCTGCAGTAGGGTGCTCCATACAAATTTTCCTTATGTGGAATTTTTCAGTGTAAAATAAGGTTTCTCCAATCGATCGCGGGTTTCACTTTTCATCATTTGCTAGGTCTAACTATGATGTTTTGAGTGGTCCCGCAAAAATTTTTTCTTGGACCGGGCCTTCCTTCCCGGCCCTGTCGGTGTGCTCTGCAGTAGGGTGCTCCATACAAATTTTCCTTATGTGGAATTTTTCAGTGTAAAATAAGGTTTCTCCAATCGATCGCGGGTTTCACTTTTCATCATTTGCTAGGTCTAACTATGATGTTTTGAGTGGTCCCGCAAAAATTTTTTCTTGGACCGGGCCTTCCTTCCCGGCCCTGTCGGTGTGCTCTGCAGTAGGGTGCTCCATACAAATTTTCCTTATGTGGAATTTTTCAGTGTAAAATAAGGTTTCTCCAATCGATCGCGGGTTTCACTTTTCATCATTTGCTAGGTCTAACTATGATGTTTTGAGTGGTCCCGCAAAAATTTTTTCTTGGACCGGGCCTTCCTTCCCGGCCCTGTCGGTGTGCTCTGCAGTAGGGTGCTCCATACAAATTTTCCTTATGTGGAATTTTTCAGTGTAAAATAAGGTTTCTCCAATCGATCGCGGGTTTCACTTTTCATCATTTGCTAGGTCTAACTATGATGTTTTGAGTGGTCCCGCAAAAATTTTTTCTTGGACCGGGCCTTCCTTCCCGGCCCTGTCGGTGTGCTCTGCAGTAGGGTGCTCCATACAAATTTTCCTTATGTGGAATTTTTCAGTGTAAAATAAGGTTTCTCCAATCGATCGCGGGTTTCACTTTTCATCATTTGCTAGGTCTAACTATGATGTTTTGAGTGGTCCCGCAAAAATTTTTTCTCTTGGCCAGTCGACCCTTTCGTCCATGTCGGTGTGTTCTGCAGTAGGGTGCTCCAACCAAGTTTTCCTAATGAAAGTTTTTCGTGGTTTCGTGTGAGTTAAAAACTCCGGAACTTGGCTTATTTTCACCATAATTTCCACATATGGTGACCAACTCAATAAACGTTTTGTGCGTATCCTATGGACAGTTTTTCGCGTTCAACTTGGTGAACTAGGGTTGTTTTCCCGAAGGGTAGAAAAATCTGGACTTAGCCAAATTTTGAAATCTCCAACCAATCTTGGCCTGTTAGATTATCTTGGTTGGGTTGCTATGGGCTGCTACGGCCTACTTGATAGGCAATGTTTCAACTCTTGGAAGCTTTCGTGGTTGCTAAGCACTGTTCGTGGCCTTCTTGATAGAAATGGCTTATGGTGGCCATGGACTTAGCCAAATTTTGAATTCTCCAACCAATCTTGGCCGGTTAGAGTATCTTGGTTGGGTTGCTATGGGCTGCTACGGCCTACTTGATAGGCAATGTTTCAACTCTTGGAAGCTTTCGTGGTTGCTAAGCACTGTCCATGGCCTTCTTGATAGAAATGGCTTATGGTGGCCATGGACTTAGCAAAATTTTGAATTCTCCAACCAATCTTGGCCTGTTAGAGTATCTTGGTTGGGTTGCTATGGGCTGCTACGGCCTACTTGATAGGCAATGTTTCAACTCTTGGAAGCTTTCGTGGTTGCTAA
>NW_026525772.1:15000-17500 GCF_943734725.1 Anopheles marshallii | reverse complement strand
AACCGCGTGAAAATCGGTGCGATAATACGGAAAATAAGCAAAAAACATTCCCCATACATTTTGTATGGGGAACTATTTCCGCTATAAAAACGGGCAAAATAGACCTTTTTCGGTGCGGTTTTCGGTGAAAAAGCGAGATTGGACGCCATTTAAGCGATTAAGAGTGATAGACAGTGTTTGCCGGTGAAATTCGGCCCGAAATACGGAGTGGCAAATTTGCGCAAAGAAATACAACAACAACAACAACAACAGTGTGTGTGTATCGTGAGTTTGCGTAAAAATCCGGTCCAATCGGGCCGGAAGTGGACGGAAACGGTAGTTTTTGTGCCCGTGATCGTGCTAACGCAAAAAACCGGACGGAAATCGGACGAAAATTGACGAAAAACATCGTGGCAAAAAAGTGCAAGGGGTGCTACCGCCGGAGCACGTGGTTTCGAGCAACGGTGTTTATTAGAAAATCGTTAATAACTTTGCGAGTTTTTATCGGATTCGTGTGCGGTTTTCACCGTTGTGATTGTTTTAACTCGTTTAATAAGATCCAAGCGAAAAAACAGTGAAAAACGCGAAAAATTTTTTGACATTTTTTGGTGACACCCGAGTGACACACATGACCCCGCTGACGAATTTTCGAAGGTGAGCAGTCCCCCGCAGACAAATTTTCAAATTGACGGTTTCTGCTCGAAAAACTGCTCGAAACTTAAAAAGACGCAGAAAATTCTGGTAAGCTGGGGGGGTCATCGACAGCTCGAATCTGCTCGATTTGGACAGTTTTTGTCGAGCTCGAAACTGCTCGAAACTGCTCGAATTCCCGACTTTTACTGGAAATCGCGGGGAAAAAAATCGGGAACGACTGCGAAAAATACGGGAAGGCGTCTGCAAGCAGGGAAACACCCCCCCTGACCACTAAGGCCTGCATGGGTCTCTAAAATGGCGACAACTCGAACATCGCGCCTAAGGGCGGAATCGACGGAGGAAAGGCCGGGGCGGTCTCTTCCGGCTGTAGAGCCGAAGGTCATGCTGACAAGAGCTTCGGTGAAGGCCACGAAGTCGACGAACAATGACATGGTCGAACTGCGGAAGGTGATCGAAGAAACGACCCTCGTAAACGAGCAGCTTCGAACCATGTGTAAAGAGCTGCAGCAAGAGCTTGTGATGCTGCGACAGCGGGCGGAGGCCAATGACAACATGGCCCGCGAGGAACGAAAGCTGGCCCGGGAGGAACTAAAGCTGGCTCAGCAGCGGTTTAATGAAGAGCTGCAATGGAACAAGCAACAGGCTCGCCAGTGGCAAGAGGAGACTCAACGTCTCCGCAAGGAGCTAGAAAAGGAGATGGCAAGCCACCAGGAGCTGTTGGCGCAGATGCTTGGTTGTGGCGGCAATCAGGCACTGCAATCGCAGCTGCAGGAGCAGTCGTCTTCTTTGATGAAGCAGCAGCCCCAACGGTTGCAGGAACAACAGCAACGGCCACAACAGACGCAGGGGCCAACGCGTGGCCCTGCTCAGCAGCAACCGCTGCAACAGCAACAACAACAGCAGCAGCAGCGGCCATCCTATGCCAATGTGGCTGCCGAGGCATCTGGTACACAGGCGACGCAGGGTGGCGCATGGACGGTGGTGGGACCCCGCAAGGCACCACCGAAGCCGCAGCAGCAACAACAGCATCAATTGGAAAAGCCACGCCCGCAACTTGCGCCACGCAAACAGTCGACGAAAAAGAAGCCGGACGCTATAGAGGTGACCCCAGGAGACGGTCAAACGTGGACAGACGTTTACCAGCTAGTCCGCGGCGCACCGTCGTTGGCCGAACACCAGGCGAAGCTCGGTGTGGGACGGCGAACGACGCGGGATCGGCTGGTTATGAACGTAGAGGACGGTGCTAATTCGGAAGCAATTTTTCAACGTGTGCAGGAGGTCTGCGCACAGGCTGCAGCTCCGGCCACCGCCCGCCTGGTGACGGAAATGGTAGAGGTCCGCCTGGAAGAGGTGGACCCTCTAGCGACGGCGACGGACGTGGCGACGGCGATCCAAACATTCACAGAGCAGTCGGTGAAGGAATCCGCCGTGCATTTGGTCAAGGCATGGAATGGCACGCAGACGGCATACGTCCGAATGGCAGTGAAGGCGGCAGCGAAGATTGCGCAGCAGCACGTGAAGGTGCTGCACACTTCGTGCCCAGCTAAGCAGTTGACACCACTGACGCGGGGCCAGCAGCGGTGCTTCAAATGCCTGGAGCACGGACACCTGCGGCACCAATGCCGGAGCGAGGTGGATTGGTCGACGCACTGTATCCGATGCGGCCAACCGGGACACCTGGCCCGAACATGCACGGCAGCGGTCTGCTGCGTGACATGCAAGGGCCCACATCGTGTAGGACATCCGTCCTGCACCCGGAAGGCTGCAAGTGGGCCCTCTTCGGGGTAGATGCATTCGAAGAGGAGGACGAAGATGGGCAATGAAAACAAAGGCCGCTAAGGCGAAAAGAGGCGCGAACGTCCATTAG
>NW_026525772.1:0-5000 GCF_943734725.1 Anopheles marshallii | reverse complement strand
ACAAGGTCCATAAATCATGTTTTGAGACGATATGGAAAAAAAAATTTTTTGCCCGTCTCGACCAACTCGACCGATGGTGACCACAGTAGGGTGCTCCATACAAATTTTCCTTATGTGGAATTTTTCAGTGTAAAATAAGGTTTCTCCAATCGATCGCGGGTTTCACTTTTCATCATTTGCTAGGTCTAACTATGATGTTTTGAGTGGTCCCGCAAAAATTTTTTCTTGGACCGGGCCTTCCTTCCCGGCCCTGTCGGTGTGTTCTGCAGTAGGGTGCTCCATACAAATTTTCCTTATGTGGAATTTTTCAGTGTAAAATAAGGTTTCTCCAATCGATCGCGGGTTTCACTTTTCATCATTTGCTAGGTCTAACTATGATGTTTTGAGTGGTCCCGCAAAAATTTTTTCTTGGACCGGGCCTTCCTTCCCGGCCCTGTCGGTGTGCTCTGCAGTAGGGTGCTCCATACAAATTTTCCTTATGTGGAATTTTTCAGTGTAAAATAAGGTTTCTCCAATCGATCGCGGGTTTCACTTTTCATCATTTGCTAGGTCTAACTATGATGTTTTGAGTGGTCCCGCAAAAATTTTTTCTTGGACCGGGCCTTCCTTCCCGGCCCTGTCGGTGTGCTCTGCAGTAGGGTGCTCCATACAAATTTTCCTTATGTGGAATTTTTCAGTGTAAAATAAGGTTTCTCCAATCGATCGCGGGTTTCACTTTTCATCATTTGCTAGGTCTAACTATGATGTTTTGAGTGGTCCCGCAAAAATTTTTTCTTGGACCGGGCCTTCCTTCCCGGCCCTGTCGGTGTGCTCTGCAGTAGGGTGCTCCATACAAATTTTCCTTATGTGGAATTTTTCAGTGTAAAATAAGGTTTCTCCAATCGATCGCGGGTTTCACTTTTCATCATTTGCTAGGTCTAACTATGATGTTTTGAGTGGTCCCGCAAAAATTTTTTCTTGGACCGGGCCTTCCTTCCCGGCCCTGTCGGTGTGCTCTGCAGTAGGGTGCTCCATACAAATTTTCCTTATGTGGAATTTTTCAGTGTAAAATAAGGTTTCTCCAATCGATCGCGGGTTTCACTTTTCATCATTTGCTAGGTCTAACTATGATGTTTTGAGTGGTCCCGCAAAAATTTTTTCTTGGACCGGGCCTTCCTTCCCGGCCCTGTCGGTGTGCTCTGCAGTAGGGTGCTCCATACAAATTTTCCTTATGTGGAATTTTTCAGAAAATAAGGTTTCTCCAATCGATCGCGGGTTTCACTTTTCATCATTTGCTAGGTCTAACTATGATGTTTTGAGTGGTCCCGCAAAAATTTTTTCTTGGACCGGGCCTTCCTTCCCGGCCCTGTCGGTGTGCTCTGCAGTAGGGTGCTCCATACAAATTTTCCTTATGTGGAATTTTTCAGTGTAAAATAAGGTTTCTCCAATCGATCGCGGGTTTCACTTTTCATCATTTGCTAGGTCTAACTATGATGTTTTGAGTGGTCCCGCAAAAATTTTTTCTTGGACCGGGCCTTCCTTCCCGGCCCTGTCGGTGTGCTCTGCAGTAGGGTGCTCCATACAAATTTTCCTTATGTGGAATTTTTCAGTGTAAAATAAGGTTTCTCCAATCGATCGCGGGTTTCACTTTTCATCATTTGCTAGGTCTAACTATGATGTTTTGAGTGGTCCCGCAAAAATTTTTTCTTGGACCGGGCCTTCCTTCCCGGCCCTGTCGGTGTGCTCTGCAGTAGGGTGCTCCATACAAATTTTCCTTATGTGGAATTTTTCAGTGTAAAATAAGGTTTCTCCAATCGATCGCGGGTTTCACTTTTCATCATTTGCTAGGTCTAACTATGATGTTTTGAGTGGTCCCGCAAAAATTTTTTCTTGGACCGGGCCTTCCTTCCCGGCCCTGTCGGTGTGCTCTGCAGTAGGGTGCTCCATACAAATTTTCCTTATGTGGAATTTTTCAGTGTAAAATAAGGTTTCTCCAATCGATCGCGGGTTTCACTTTTCATCATTTGCTAGGTCTAACTATGATGTTTTGAGTGGTCCCGCAAAAATTTTTCTTGGACCGGGCCTTCCTTCCCGGCCCTGTCGGTGTGCTCTGCAGTAGGGTGCTCCATACAAATTTTCCTTATGTGGAATTTTTCAGTGTAAAATAAGGTTTCTCCAATCGATCGCGGGTTTCACTTTTCATCATTTGCTAGGTCTAACTATGATGTTTTGAGTGGTCCCGCAAAAATTTTTTTCTTGGACCGGGCCTTCTTCCCGGCCCTGTCGGTGTGCTCTGCAGTAGGGTGCTCCATACAAATTTTCCTTATGTGGAATTTTTCAGTGTAAAATAAGGTTTCTCCAATCGATCGCGGGTTTCACTTTTCATCATTTGCTAGGTCTAACTATGATGTTTTGAGTGGTCCCGCAAAAATTTTTTCTTGGACCGGGCCTTCCTTCCCGGCCCTGTCGGTGTGCTCTGCAGTAGGGTGCTCCATACAAATTTTCCTTATGTGGAATTTTTCAGTGTAAAATAAGGTTTCTCCAATCGATCGCGGGTTTCACTTTTCATCATTTGCTAGGTCTAACTATGATGTTTTGAGTGGTCCCGCAAAAATTTTTTCTCTTGGCCAGTCGACCCTTTCGTCCATGTCGGTGTGTTCTGCAGTAGGGTGCTCCAACCAAGTTTTCCTAATGAAAGTTTTTCGTGGTTTCGTGTGAGTTAAAAACTCCGGAACTTGGCTTATTTTCACCATAATTTCCACATATGGTGACCAACTCAATAAACGTTTTGTGCGTATCCTATGGACAGTTTTTCGCGTTCAACTTGGTGAACTAGGGGTTGTTTTCCCGAAGGGTAGAAAAATCTGGACTTAGCCAAATTTTGAAATCTCCAACCAATCTTGGCCTGTTAGATTATCTTGGTTGGGTTGCTATGGGCTGCTACGGCCTACTTGATAGGCAATGTTTCAACTCTTGAAGCTTTCGTGGTTGCTAAGCACTGTTCGTGGCCTTCTTGATAGAAATGGCTTATGGTGGCCATGGACTTAGCCAAATTTTGAATTCTCCAACCAATCTTGGCCTGTTAGAGTATCTTGGTTGGGTTGCTATGGGCTGCTACGGCCTACTTGATAGGCAATGTTTCAACTCTTGGAAGCTTTCGTGGTTGCTAAGCACTGTCCATGGCCTTCTTGATAGAAATGGCTTATGGTGGCCATGGACTTAGCAAAATTTTGAATTCTCCAACCAATCTTGGCCTGTTAGAGTATCTTGGTTGGGTTGCTATGGGCTGCTACGGCCTACTTGATAGGCAATGTTTCAACTCTTGGAAGCTTTCGTGGTTGCTAAGCACTGTTCGTGGCCTTCTTGATAGAAATGGCTTATGGTGGCCATGGACTTAGCAAAATTTTGAATTCTCCAACCAATCTTGGCCTGTTAGAGTATCTTGGTTGGGTTGCTATGGGCTGGTACGGCCTACTTGATAGGCAATGTTTCAACTCTTGGAAGCTTTCGTGGTTGCTAAGCACTGTCCATGGCCTTCTTGATAGAAATGGCTTATGGTGGCCATGGACTTAGCCAAATTTTGAAGTCTCCAACCAATCTTGGCCTGTAGAGTATCTTGGTTGGGTTGCTATGGGCTGCTACGGCCTACTTGATAGGCAATGTTTCAACTCTTGGAAGCTTTCGTGGTTGTTTAGAACTGTCCATGGCCTTCTTGATAGAAATGGCTTATGGTGGCCATGGACTTAGCAACATTTTGAGATCCAATCTTGGCCTGTTAGAGTATCTTGGTTGGTTTGCTATGGGCTGGTACGGCCTACTTGATAGGCAATGTTTCAACTCTTGGAAGCTTCGTGGTTGCTAAGCACTGTCCATGGCCTTCTTGATAGAAATGGCTTATGGTGGCCATGGACTTAGCAACATTTTGAGATCCAATCTTGGCCTGTTAGAGTATCTTGGTTGGTTTGCTATGGGCTGGTACGGCCTACTTGATAGGCAATGTTTCAACTCTTGGAAGCTTTCGTGGTTGCTAAGCACTGTCCATGGCCTTCTTGATAGAAATGGCTTATGGTGGCCATGGACTTAGCCAAATTTTGAAGTCTCCAACCAATCTTGGCCTGTTAGAGTATCTTGGTTGGGTTGCTATGGGCTGCTACGGCCTACTTGATAGGCAATGTTTCAACTCTTGGAAGCTTTCGTGGTTGCTAAGCACTGTCCATGGCCTTCTTGATAGAAATGGCTTATGGTGGCCATGGACTTAGCAACATTTTGAGATCCAATCTTGGCCTGTTAGAGTATCTGGTTGGGTTGCTATGGGCTGCTACGGCCTACTTGATAGGCAATGTTTCAACTCTTGGAAGCTTTCGTGGTTGCTAAGCACTGTCCATGGCCTTCTTGATAGAAATGGCTTATGGTGGCCATGGACTTAGCCAAATTTTGAAGTCTCCAACCAATCTTGGCCTGTTAGAGTATCTTGGTTGGGTTGCTATGGGCTGCTCCGCCCTACTTGATAGGCAATGTTTCAACTCTTGGAAGCTTTCGTGGTTGCTAAGCACTGTCCATGGCCTCTTGATAGAAATGGCTTATGGTGGCCATGGACTTAGCCAAATTTTGAAGTCTCCAACCAATCTTGGCCTGTTAGATTATCTTGGTTGGTTTGCTATGGGCTGCTACGGCCTACTTGATAGGCAATGTTTCAACTCTTGGAAGCTTTCGTGGTTGCTTAGGATAAAAACCCCGACGAGAAAGGTTTCCCGGACTTATAAAAATAACCGATTAGCCCCAAGGACACATCTTCCTTGAAAGGCTAATCATGCACCACACACCACACCACCCATAGGCTTGCAAGCAGCACTCTTGTCGAGTGCAGCAAGCCTATGCTCACATCAACTACCGTACACGTACCACCATAGGCTTGCAAGCAGCACTCTTGTCGAGTGCAGCAAGCCTATGCTCATCAACTACCATACGTACCACCACAGCCTTGCAAGCAGCACTCTTGTCGAGTGCAGCAAGCCTATACT
>NW_026525771.1:15000-17500 GCF_943734725.1 Anopheles marshallii | reverse complement strand
AGTGTTTCCTGCTGCTTTCCTGATTTGGATGTGTACCATGGCCTTTATCAGGCACTCTCTACTAGCTCCGGAATCGAACCCTGATTCCCGCTTCCCGTCACAACCATGGTAGTCCTCTACACTACCATCAATAGTTGATGGGGCACAGTCAAGTGAAAGATCGGTACCAGACTTCAACTCAATCGGCCGATTGGTTTAACTAATAAGTGCACCGGTCCTACCACCTTCAGAAGCAGCATTCCCGGCCTGTTGCATGTATTAGCTCTGGTTTTCATCAATCTTCCCCTGCTGTGTTATACTGAGCTTATGCGGTTTCTCGATTGTCGTGCAAAGTGTGTTATCACACATACCCAATATGCTCAACTCTCATGTTCGTTTGACGCACCAAACTTTATTAGTGATGCACCACACAACAGGTTTTAATATACGCGATCGTGTGTGTTTCAGTGTGAACTTGGTGCGCCAAGTCCATTTGTGATGCATCACTTAGCTAACCATCTTTCGGGACTGTTTAGGGTATGTGCTCCTCCACATCTATGCTTACTCGTACACATTCTCTGTCAATAGGTTTAAGATCGGGCATTCTACCATATCATTGCCTTAATGCTTTCAAATCAAGGCTACCAGGGTAGCCTAATTGCGTTCGAAACTCAACTTGTGAGCTGTCGGCCCTAGAAGTTTTTTAGGCTGCTAGGACCTCTCTCTATATTTTGCCTTTGGACTTCTCGAAGCTCAACTTGTGAGCAGTTCCATGCACCACTACCCGTATCTCTTAGCTTAGTTCTAGCCATGTGCGTTCAAAGCTCAACGTTAAGCTGTGTCCTGCACCACAATCGTTATATAATAAGCTTATCTCTAAGCTTTTTTGCGTTCAATGCTCAACGTTAAGCTATCCCTTCGCTTAGAACCTCGCTCTACATTTTGCCTTTGGACTTCTCGAAGCTCAACTTGTGAGCAGTTCCATGCACCACTATAGGTATCTCTTAGCTTAGTTCTAGCCATGTGCGTTCAAAGCTCAACGTTAAGCGGCCTCATGCACCACAACCCTTGTATCTTAAGCTTATCTCTAAGCTTTTTTGCGTTCAATGCTCAACGTTAAGCTATCCCTTCGCTTAGAACCTCGCTCTATATTCAACTTTCAGATACCTCAAAGTTCAACTTATGTGGTCTGCTATCGAGCTTGAAGGGCTTCGTTCTCTGACAGAGGGGGGTTTTTGGGCCAAATTATGCAATATTAGTTTAACCTCCGTCGCAGAACCACATTTGACCAGGTCGAGAAAAAAATTTTTTCGTGACGACCTGGTCCCCCATAGTAGGGAATGAACATGACATCTTAACCATATTTGACCATTTTCAAATTTCTCGTCGCGGAATGATGACTTTACTAGTAAAATTTGTTCCGGGTAGGGACCTCCCATACAAAATTTTCATCGCTCCAAAAGTGATTTCGTTTCACTTTTCAACATTTACAAGGTCCATAAATCATGTTTTGAGACGATATGGAAAAAAAAATTTTTTGCCCGTCTCGACCAACTCGACCGATGGTGACCACAGCAGGGTGCTCCATACAAATTTTCCTTATGTGGAATTTTCAGTGTAAAATAAGGTTTCTCCAATCGATCGCGGGTTTCACTTTTCATCATTTGCTAGGTCTAACTATGATGTTTTGAGTGGTCCCGCAAAAATTTTTTCTTGGACCGGGCCTTCCTTCCCGGCCCTGTCGGTGTGCTCTGCAGTAGGGTGCTCCATACAAATTTTCCTTATGTGGAATTTTTCAGTGTAAAATAAGGTTTCTCCAATCGATCGCGGGTTTCACTTTTCATCATTTGCTAGGTCTAACTATGATGTTTTGAGTGGTCCCGCAAAAATTTTTTCTCTTAGCCAGTCGACCCTTTCGTCCATGTCGGTGTGTTCTGCAGTAGGGTGCTCCATACAAATTTTCCTTATGTGGAATTTTTCAGTGTAAAATAAGGTTTCTCCAATCGATCGCGGGTTTCACTTTTCATCATTTGCTAGGTCTAACTATGATGTTTTGAGTGGTCCCGCAAAAATTTTTTCTTGGACCGGGCCTTCCTTCCCGGCCCTGTCGGTGTGCTCTGCAGTAGGGTGCTCCATACAAATTTTCCTTATGTGGAATTTTTCAGTGTAAAATAAGGTTTCTCCAATCGATCGCGGGTTTCACTTTTCATCATTTGCTAGGTCTAACTATGATGTTTTGAGTGGTCCCGCAAAAATTTTTTCTTGGACCGGGCCTTCCTTCCCGGCCCTGTCGGTGTGCTCTGCAGTAGGGTGCTCCATACAAATTTTCCTTATGTGGAATTTTTCAGTGTAAAATAAGGTTTCTCCAATCGATCGCGGGTTTCACTTTTCATCATTTGCTAGGTCTAACTATGATGTTTTGAGTGGTCCCGCAAAAATTTTTTCTTGGACCGGGCCTTCCTTCCCGGCCCTGTCGGTGTGCTCTGCAGTAGGGTGCTCCATACAAATTTTCCTTATGTGG
>NW_026525771.1:0-5000 GCF_943734725.1 Anopheles marshallii | reverse complement strand
TCTTCAACGTGCGTTCAACTTTCCAACACTTGTGAGCTATTCCAATCTATGCGTCCAACTGGTGAACATTATGTTGTGAAGGCGAGCTCCACTGTACTTACCACCGGGTATGGTGTTCGTACAACCATCAGTAAACATGTGAACCAACGACGATCGAAGGAATAAATTCCGTTCTCAGCATCGTTGGCTATGATCGGGCAATTTACGGGCTTGCAATCCTCTCCTTTCCATGACCACCGGAGCAGTCTGGAATGTGTGTTTCCAGCAATCCAACACTTGTGAGCTATTCCAATCTATGCGTCCAACTGGTGAACATTATGTTGTGAAGGCGAGCTCCACTGTACTTACCACCGGGTATGGTGTTCGTACAACCATCAGTAAACATGTGAACCAACGACGATCGAAGGAATAAATTCCGTTCTCAGCATCGCTGGCTATGATCGGGCAATTTACGGGCTTGCAATCCTCCTATGCACCTGGCAATGTATGGTAGTGTTTCCTGCTGCTTTCCTGATTTGGATGTGTACCATGGCCTTTATCAGGCACTCTCTACTAGCTCCGGAATCGAACCCTGATTCCCGCTTCCCGTCACAACCATGGTAGTCCTCTACACTACCATCAATAGTTGATGGGGCACAGTCAAGTGAAAGATCGGTACCAGACTTCAACTCAATCGGCCGATTGGTTTAACTAATAAGTGCACCGGTCCTACCACCTTCAGAAGCAGCATTCCCGGCCTGTTGCATGTATTAGCTCTGGTTTTCATCAATCTTTCCCTGCTGTGTTATACTGAGCTTATGCGGTTTCTCGATTGTCGTGCAAAGTGTGTTATCACACATACCCAATATGCTCAACTCTCATGTTCGTTTGACGCACCAAACTTTATTAGTGATGCACCACACAACAGGTTTTAATATACGCGATCGTGTGTGTTTCTGTGTGAACTTGGTGCGCCAAGTCCATTTGTGATGCATCACTTAGCTAACCATCTTTCGGGACTGTTTAGGGTATGTGCTCCTCCACATCTATGCTTACTCGTACACATTCTCTGTCAATAGGTTTAAGATCGGGCATTCTACCATATCATTGCCTTAATGCTTTCAAATCAAGGCTACCAGGGTAGCCTAATTGCGTTCGAAACTCAACTTGTGAGCTGTCGGCCCTAGAAGTTTTTTAGGCTGCTAGGACCTCTCTCTATATTTTGCCTTTGGACTTCTCGAAGCTCAACTTGTGAGCAGTTCCATGCACCACTACCCGTATCTCTTAGCTTAGTTCTAGCCATGTGCGTTCAAAGCTCAACGTTAAGCTGTGTCCTGCACCACAATCGTTATATAATAAGCTTATCTCTAAGCTTTTTTGCGTTCAATGCTCAACGTTAAGCTATCCCTTCGCTTAGAACCTCGCTCTACATTTTGCCTTTGGACTTCTCGAAGCTCAACTTGTGAGCAGTTCCATGCACCACTATAGGTATCTCTTAGCTTAGTTCTAGCCATGTGCGTTCAAAGCTCAACGTTAAGCGGCCTCATGCACCACAACCCTTGTATCTTAAGCTTATCTCTAAGCTTTTTTGCGTTCAATGCTCAACGTTAAGCTATCCCTTCGCTTAGAACCTCGCTCTACATTTTGCCTTTG
This sequence comes from Anopheles marshallii, assembly GCF_943734725.1. Taxonomy (NCBI): domain Eukaryota; kingdom Metazoa; phylum Arthropoda; class Insecta; order Diptera; family Culicidae; genus Anopheles; species Anopheles marshallii. Next base: position 3,368 of record NW_026525771.1, on the reverse strand, counting down.
GACTTCTCGAAGCTCAACTTGTGAGCAGTTCCATGCACCACTATAGGTATCTCTTAGCTTAGTTCTAGCCATGTGCGTTCAAAGCTCAACGTTAAGCGGCCTCATGCACCACAACCCTTGTATCTTAAGCTTATCTCTAAGCTTTTTTGCGTTCAATGCTCAACGTTAAGCTATCCCTTCGCTTAGAACCTCGCTCTATATTCAACTTTCAGATACCTCAAAGCTCAACTTATGTGGTCTGCTATTGCTCTTGAACGGGTACAATATCTGACAGAGGGGGGTTTTTGGCCCAAATTATGCATTATTAGTTTAACCTCCGTCGCAGAACCACATTTGACCAGGTCGAGAAAAAAATTTTTTCGTGACGACCTGGTCCCCCATAGTAGGGAATGAACATGACATCTTAACCATATTTGACCATTTTCAAATTTCTCGTCGCGGAATCATGACTTTGCTAGTAAAATTTGTTCCGGGTAGGGACCTCCCATACAAAATTTTCATCGCTCCAAAAGTGATTTCGTTTCACTTTTCAACATTTACAAGGTCCATAAATCATGTTTTGAGACGATATGGAAAAAAAAATTTTTTGCCCGTCTCGACCAACTCGACCGATGGTGACCACAGTAGGGTGCTCCATACAAATTTTCCTTATGTGGAATTTTCAGTGTAAAATAAGGTTTCTCCAATCGATCGCGGGTTTCACTTTTCATCATTTGCTAGGTCTAACTATGATGTTTTGAGTGGTCCCGCAAAAATTTTTTCTCTTGGCCAGTCGACCCTTTCGTCCATGTCGGTGTGTTCTGCAGTAGGGTGCTCCATACAAATTTTCCTTATGTGGAATTTTTCAGTGTAAAATAAGGTTTCTCCAATCGATCGCGGGTTTCACTTTTCATCATTTGCTAGGTCTAACTATGATGTTTTGAGTGGTCCCGCAAAAATTTTTTCTTGGACCGGGCCTTCCTTCCCGGCCCTGTCGGTGTGCTCTGCAGTAGGGTGCTCCATACAAATTTTCCTTATGTGGAATTTTTCAGTGTAAAATAAGGTTTCTCCAATCGATCGCGGGTTTCACTTTTCATCATTTGCTAGGTCTAACTATGATGTTTTGAGTGGTCCCGCAAAAATTTTTTCTTGGACCGGGCCTTCCTTCCCGGCCCTGTCGGTGTGCTCTGCAGTAGGGTGCTCCATACAAATTTTCCTTATGTGGAATTTTTCAGTGTAAAATAAGGTTTCTCCAATCGATCGCGGGTTTCACTTTTCATCATTTGCTAGGTCTAACTATGATGTTTTGAGTGGTCCCGCAAAAATTTTTTCTTGGACCGGGCCTTCCTTCCCGGCCCTGTCGGTGTGCTCTGCAGTAGGGTGCTCCATACAAATTTTCCTTATGTGGAATTTTTCAGTGTAAAATAAGGTTTCTCCAATCGATCGCGGGTTTCACTTTTCATCATTTGCTAGGTCTAACTATGATGTTTTGAGTGGTCCCGCAAAAATTTTTTCTTGGACCGGGCCTTCCTTCCCGGCCCTGTCGGTGTGCTCTGCAGTAGGGTGCTCCATACAAATTTTCCTTATGTGGAATTTTTCAGTGTAAAATAAGGTTTCTCCAATCGATCGCGGGTTTCACTTTTCATCATTTGCTAGGTCTAACTATGATGTTTTGAGTGGTCCCGCAAAAATTTTTTCTTGGACCGGGCCTTCCTTCCCGGCCCTGTCGGTGTGCTCTGCAGTAGGGTGCTCCATACAAATTTTCCTTATGTGGAATTTTTCAGTGTAAAATAAGGTTTCTCCAATCGATCGCGGGTTTCACTTTTCATCATTTGCTAGGTCTAACTATGATGTTTTGAGTGGTCCCGCAAAAATTTTTTCTTGGACCGGGCCTTCCTTCCCGGCCCTGTCGGTGTGCTCTGCAGTAGGGTGCTCCATACAAATTTTCCTTATGTGGAATTTTTCAGTGTAAAATAAGGTTTCTCCAATCGATCGCGGGTTTCACTTTTCTTCATTTGCTAGGTCTAACTATGATGTTTTGAGTGGTCCCGCAAAAATTTTTTCTTGGGACCGGGCCTTCCTTCCCGGCCCTGTCGGTGTGCTCTGCAGTAGGGTGCTCCATACAAATTTTCCTTATGTGGAATTTTTCAGTGTAAAATAAGGTTTCTCCAATCGATCGCGGGTTTCACTTTTCATCATTTGCTAGGTCTAACTATGATGTTTTGAGTGGTCCCGCAAAAATTTTTTCTTGGACCGGGCCTTCCTTCCCGGCCCTGTCGGTGTGCTCTGCAGTAGGGTGCTCCATACAAATTTTCCTTATGTGGAATTTTTCAGTGTAAAATAAGGTTTCTCCAATCGATCGCGGGTTTCACTTTTCATCATTTGCTAGGTCTAACTATGATGTTTTGAGTGGTCCCGCAAAAATTTTTTCTTGGACCGGGCCTTCCTTCCCGGCCCCTGTCGGTGTGCTCTGCAGTAGGGTGCTCCATACAAATTTTCCTTATGTGGAATTTTTCAGTGTAAAATAAGGTTTCTCCAATCGATCGCGGGTTTCACTTTTCATCATTTGCTAGGTCTAACTATGATGTTTTGAGTGGTCCCGCAAAAATTTTTTCTCTTGGCCAGTCGACCCTTTCGTCCATGTCGGTGTGTTCTGCAGTAGGGTGCTCCAACCAAGTTTTCCTAATGAAAGTTTTTCGTGGTTTCGTGTGAGTTAAAAACTCCGGAACTTGGCTTATTTTCACCATAATTTCCACATATGGTGACCAACTCAATAAACGTTTTGTGCGTATCCTATGGACAGTTTTTCGCGTTCAACTTGGTGAACTAGGGTTGTTTTCCCGAAGGGTAGAAAAATCTGGACTTAGCCAAATTTTGAAATCTCCAACCAATCTTGGCCTGTTAGATTATCTTGGTTGGGTTGCTATGGGCTGCTACGGCCTACTTGATAGGCAATGTTTCAACTCTTGGAAGCTTTCGTGGTTGTTTAGAACTGTCCATGGCCTTCTTGATAGAAATGGCTTATGGTGGCCATGGACTTAGCAACATTTTGAGATCCAATCTTGGCCTGTTAGAGTATCTTGGTTGGTTTGCTATGGGCTGGTACGGCCTACTTGATAGGCAATGTTTCAACTCTTGGAAGCTTTCGTGGTTGCTAAGCACTGTCCATGGCCTTCTTGATAGAAATGGCTTATGGTGGCCATGGACTTAGCCAAATTTTGAAGTCTCCAACCAATCTTGGCCTGTTAGAGTATCTTGGTTGGTTTGCTATGGGCTGGTACGGCCTACTTGATAGGCAATGTTTCAACTCTTGGAAGCTTTCGTGGTTGCTAAGCACTGTTCGTGGCCTTCTTGATAGAAATGGCTTATGGTGGCCATGGACTTAGCCA
>NW_026525770.1:0-29086 GCF_943734725.1 Anopheles marshallii | reverse complement strand
TAAACTCACCAAAACATCATTTTTAAGCCCCCAAAATAATGAAAAGTGCATTTCAAGATCGATTTCTGAAACTTTTCTGCAAACCAAAATTTCAATGTAACTAGTCAAACTTGTATGGAGCTGCGTAATAAAACTTGACTTTGACAAATCATTTTGTCTTAAACTCACCAAAACATCATTTTTAAGCCCCCAAAATAATGAAAAGTGCATTTCAAGATCGATTTCTGACACTTTTCTGCAAACCAAAATTTCAATGTAACTAGTCAAACTTGTATGGAGCTGCGTAATAAAACTTGACTTTGACAAATCAGTTTATCATAAACTCACCAAAACATCATTTTTAAGCCCCCAAAATAATGAAAAGTGCATTTCAAGATCGATTTCTGACACTTTTCTGCAAACCAAAATTTCAATGTAACTAGTCAAACTTGTATGGAGCTGCGTAATAAAACTTGACTTTGACAAATCATTTGGTCTTAAACTCACCAAAACATAATTTTTAAGCCCCCAAAATAATGAAAAGTGCATTTCAAGATCGATTTCTGAAACTTTTCTGCAAACCAAAATTTCAATGTAACTAGTCAAACTTGTATGGAGCTGCGTAATAAAACTTGACTTTGACAAATCAGTTTATCATAAACTCACCAAAACATAATTTTTAAGCCCCCAAAATAATGAAAAGTGCATTTCAAGATCGATTTCTGACACTTTTCTGCAAACCAAAATTTCAATGTAACTAGTCAAACTTGTATGGAGCTGCGTAATAAAACTTGACTTTGACAAATCATTTTGTCTTAAACTCACCAAAACATCATTTTTAAGCCCCCAAAATAATGAAAAGTGCATTTCAAGATCGATTTCTGACACTTTTCTGCAAACCAAAATTTCAATGTAACTAGTCAAACTTGTATGGAGCTGCGTAATAAAACTTGACTTTGACAAATCATTTTGTCTTAAACTCACCAAAACATCATTTTTTAGCCCCCAAAATAATGAAAAGTGCATTTCAAGATCGATTTCTGACACTTTTCTGCAAACCAAAATTTCAATGTAACTAGTCAAACTTGTATGGAGCTGCGTAATAAAACTTGACTTTGACAAATCAGTTTATCATAAACTCACCAAAACATCATTTTTAAGCCCCCAAAATAATGAAAAGTGCATTTCAAGATCGATTTCTGACACTTTTCTGCAAACCAAAATTTCAATGTAACTAGTCAAACTTGTATGGAGCTGCGTAATAAAACTTGACTTTGACAAATCATTTTGTCTTCAACTCACCAAAACATAATTTTTAAGCCCCCAAAATAATGAAAAGTGCATTTCAAGATCGATTTCTGAAACTTTTCTGCAAACCAAAATTTCAATGTAACTAGTCAAACTTGTATGGAGCTGCGTAATAAAACTTGACTTTGACAAATCATTTTTTTATAAACTCGCCAAAACATCATTTTTAAGCCCCCAAAATAATGAAAAACGCATTTCAAGATCGATTTCTGAAACTTTTCTGCAAACCAATATTTCATTGTTACTAGTCAAACTTGTATGGAGCTGCGTAATAAAACTTGACTTTGACAAATCATTTGGTCTTAAACTCACCAAAACATCATTTTTAAGCCCCCAAAATAATGAAAAGTGCATTTCAAGATCGATTTCTGACACTTTTCTGCAAACCAAAATTTCAATGTAACTAGTCAAACTTGTATGGAGCTGCGTAATAAAACTTGACTTTGACAAATCAGTTTATCATAAACTCACCAAAACATAATTTTTAAGCCCCCAAAATAATGAAAAGTGCATTTCAAGATCGATTTCTGAAACTTTTCTGCAAACCAAAATTTCAATGTAACTAGTCAAACTTGTATGGAGCTGCGTAATAAAACTTGACTTTGACAAATCATTTTTTTATAAACTCGCCAAAACATCATTTTTAAGCCCCCAAAATAATGAAAAACGCATTTCAAGATCGATTTCTGAAACTTTTCTGCAAACCAATATTTCATTGTTACTAGTCAAACTTGTATGGAGCTGCGTAATAAAACTTGACTTTGACAAATCATTTTGTCTTCAACTCACCAAAACATAATTTTTAAGCCCCCAAAATAATGAAAAGTGCATTTCAAGATCGATTTCTGAAACTTTTCTGCAAACCAATATTTCATTGTTACTAGTCAAACTTGTATGGAGCTGCGTAATAAAACTTGACTTTGACAAATCAGTTTATCATAAACTCACCAAAACATCATTTTTAAGCCCCCAAAATAATGAAAAGTGCATTTCAAGATCGATTTCTGACACTTTTCTGCAAACCAAAATTTCAATGTAACTAGTCAAACTTGTATGGAGCTGCGTAATAAAACTTGACTTTGACAAATCAGTTTATCATAAACTCACCAAAACATCATTTTTAAGCCCCCAAAATAATGAAAAGTGCATTTCAAGATCGATTTCTGACACTTTTCTGCAAACCAAAATTTCAATGTAACTAGTCAAACTTGTATGGAGCTGCGTAATAAAACTTGACTTTGACAAATCATTTTTTTATAAACTCGCCAAAACATCATTTTTAAGCCCCCAAAATAATGAAAAACGCATTTCAAGATCGATTTCTGAAACTTTTCTGCAAACCAATATTTCATTGTTACTAGTCAAACTTGTATGGAGCTGCGTAATAAAACTTGACTTTGACAAATCATTTTGTCTTCAACTCACCAAAACATAATTTTTAAGCCCCCAAAATAATGAAAAGTGCATTTCAAGATCGATTTCTGAAACTTTTCTGCAAACCAATATTTCATTGTTACTAGTCAAACTTGTATGGAGCTGCGTAATAAAACTTGACTTTGACAAATCAGTTTATCATAAACTCACCAAAACATCATTTTTAAGCCCCCAAAATAATGAAAAGTGCATTTCAAGATCGATTTCTGACACTTTTCTGCAAACCAAAATTTCAATGTAACTAGTCAAACTTGTATGGAGCTGCGTAATAAAACTTGACTTTGACAAATCAGTTTATCATAAACTCACCAAAACATCATTTTTAAGCCCCCAAAATAATGAAAAGTGCATTTCAAGATCGATTTCTGACACTTTTCTGCAAACCAAAATTTCAATGTAACTAGTCAAACTTGTATGGAGCTGCGTAATAAAACTTGACTTTGACAAATCATTTTGTCTTCAACTCACCAAAACATAATTTTTAAGCCCCCAAAATAATGAAAAGTGCATTTCAAGATCGATTTCTGACACTTTTCTGCAAACCAAAATTTCAATGTAACTAGTCAAACTTGTATGGAGCTGCGTAATAAAACTTGACTTTGACAAATCATTTTGTCTTCAACTCACCAAAACATAATTTTTAAGCCCCCAAAATAATGAAAAGTGCATTTCAAGATCGATTTCTGACACTTTTCTGCAAACCAAAATTTCAATGTAACTAGTCAAACTTGTATGGAGCTGCGTAATAAAACTTGACTTTGACAAATCATTTTGTCTTCAACTCACCAAAACATAATTTTTAAGCCCCCAAAATAATGAAAAGTGCATTTCAAGATCGATTTCTGAAACTTTTCTGCAAACCAATATTTCATTGTTACTAGTCAAACTTGTATGGAGCTGCGTAATAAAACTTGACTTTGACAAATCAGTTTATCATAAACTCACCAAAACATCATTTTTAAGCCCCCAAAATAATGAAAAACGCATTTCAAGATCGATTTCTGAAACTTTTCTGCAAACCAATATTTCATTGTTACTAGTCAAACTTGTATGGAGCTGCGTAATAAAACTTGACTTTGACAAATCAGTTTATCATAAACTCACCAAAACATCATTTTTAAGCCCCCAAAATAATGAAAAGTGCATTTCAAGATCGATTTCTGACACTTTTCTGCAAACCAAAATTTCAATGTAACTAGTCAAACTTGTATGGAGCTGCGAAATAAAACTTGACTTTGACAAATCATTTTGTCTTCAACTCACCAAAACATAATTTTTAAGCCCCCAAAATAATGAAAAGTGCATTTCAAGATCGATTTCTGACACTTTTCTGCAAACCAAAATTTCAATGTAACTAGTCAAACTTGTATGGAGCTGCGTAATAAAACTTGACTTTGACAAATCAGTTTATCATAAACTCACCAAAACATCATTTTTAAGCCCCCAAAATAATGAAAAGTGCATTTCAAGATCGATTTCTGACACTTTTCTGCAAACCAAAATTTCAATGTAACTAGTCAAACTTGTATGGAGCTGCGTAATAAAACTTGACTTTGACAAATCATTTTGTCTTCAACTCACCAAAACATAATTTTTAAGCCCCCAAAATAATGAAAAGTGCATTTCAAGATCGATTTCTGAAACTTTTCTGCAAACCAAAATTTCAATGTAACTAGTCAAACTTGTATGGAGCTGCGTAATAAAACTTGACTTTGACAAATCATTTTTTTATAAACTCGCCAAAACATCATTTTTAAGCCCCCAAAATAATGAAAAACGCATTTCAAGATCGATTTCTGACACTTTTCTGCAAACCAATATTTCATTGTTACTAGTCAAACTTGTATGGAGCTGCGTAATAAAACTTGACTTTGACAAATCATTTGGTCTTAAACTCACCAAAACATCATTTTTAAGCCCCCAAAATAATGAAAAGTGCATTTCAAGATCGATTTCTGACACTTTTCTGCAAACCAAAATTTCAATGTAACTAGTCAAACTTGTATGGAGCTGCGTAATAAAACTTGACTTTGACAAATCAATTTATCATAAACTCACCAAAACATAATTTTTAAGCCCCCAAAATAATGAAAAGTGCATTTCAAGATCGATTTCTGAAACTTTTCTGCAAACCAAAATTTCAATGTAACTAGTCAAACTTGTATGGAGCTGCGTAATAAAACTTGACTTTGACAAATCATTTTTTTATAAACTCGCCAAAACATCATTTTTAAGCCCCCAAAATAATGAAAAACGCATTTCAAGATCGATTTCTGAAACTTTTCTGCAAACCAATATTTCATTGTTACTAGTCAAACTTGTATGGAGCTGCGTAATAAAACTTGACTTTGACAAATCATTTTGTCTTAAACTCACCAAAACATCATTTTTAAGCCCCCAAAATAATGAAAAGTGCATTTCAAGATCGATTTCTGAAACTTTTCTGCAAACCAAAATTTCAATGTAACTAGTCAAACTTGTATGGAGCTGCGTAATAAAACTTGACTTTGACAAATCATTTTGTCTTAAACTCACCAAAACATCATTTTTAAGCCCCCAAAATAATGAAAAGTGCATTTCAAGATCGATTTCTGAAACTTTTCTGCAAACCAAAATTTCAATGTAACTAGTCAAACTTGTATGGAGCTGCGTAATAAAACTTGACTTTGACAAATCAGTTTATCATAAACTCACCAAAACATAATTTTTAAGCCCCCAAAATAATGAAAAGTGCATTTCAAGATCGATTTCTGACACTTTTCTGCAAACCAAAATTTCAATGTAACTAGTCAAACTTGTATGGAGCTGCGTAATAAAACTTGACTTTGACAAATCATTTTGTCTTAAACTCACCAAAACATCATTTTTAAGCCCCCAAAATAATGAAAAGTGCATTTCAAGATCGATTTCTGAAACTTTTCTGCAAACCAAAATTTCAATGTAACTAGTCAAACTTGTATGGAGCTGCGTAATAAAACTTGACTTTGACAAATCATTTTGTCTTAAACTCACCAAAACATCATTTTTTAGCCCCCAAAATAATGAAAAGTGCATTTCAAGATCGATTTCTGACACTTTTCTGCAAACCAAAATTTCAATGTAACTAGTCAAACTTGTATGGAGCTGCGTAATAAAACTTGACTTTGACAAATCAGTTTATCATAAACTCACCAAAACATCATTTTTAAGCCCCCAAAATAATGAAAAGTGCATTTCAAGATCGATTTCTGACACTTTTCTGCAAACCAAAATTTCAATGTAACTAGTCAAACTTGTATGGAGCTGCGTAATAAAACTTGACTTTGACAAATCATTTGGTCTTAAACTCACCAAAACATCATTTTTAAGCCCCCAAAATAATGAAAAGTGCATTTCAAGATCGATTTCTGAAACTTTTCTGCAAACCAAAATTTCAATGTAACTAGTCAAACTTGTATGGAGCTGCGTAATAAAACTTGACTTTGACAAATCAGTTTATCATAAACTCACCAAAACATCATTTTTAAGCCCCCAAAATAATGAAAAGTGCATTTCAAGATCGATTTCTGACACTTTTCTGCAAACCAAAATTTCAATGTAACTAGTCAAACTTGTATGGAGCTGCGTAATAAAACTTGACTTTGACAAATCATTTTGTCTTAAACTCACCAAAACATCATTTTTTAGCCCCCAAAATAATGAAAAGTGCATTTCAAGATCGATTTCTGACACTTTTCTGCAAACCAAAATTTCAATGTAACTAGTCAAACTTGTATGGAGCTGCGTAATAAAACTTGACTTTGACAAATCAGTTTATCATAAACTCACCAAAACATCATTTTTAAGCCCCCAAAATAATGAAAAGTGCATTTCAAGATCGATTTCTGAAACTTTTCTGCAAACCAAAATTTCAATGTAACTAGTCAAACTTGTATGGAGCTGCGTAATAAAACTTGACTTTGACAAATCATTTTGTCTTAAACTCACCAAAACATCATTTTTTAGCCCCCAAAATAATGAAAAGTGCATTTCAAGATCGATTTCTGACACTTTTCTGCAAACCAAAATTTCAATGTAACTAGTCAAACTTGTATGGAGCTGCGTAATAAAACTTGACTTTGACAAATCAGTTTATCATAAACTCACCAAAACATCATTTTTAAGCCCCCAAAATAATGAAAAGTGCATTTCAAGATCGATTTCTGACACTTTTCTGCAAACCAAAATTTCAATGTAACTAGTCAAACTTGTATGGAGCTGCGTAATAAAACTTGACTTTGACAAATCATTTGGTCTTAAACTCACCAAAACATCATTTTTAAGCCCCCAAAATAATGAAAAGTGCATTTCAAGATCGATTTCTGAAACTTTTCTGCAAACCAAAATTTCAATGTAACTAGTCAAACTTGTATGGAGCTGCGTAATAAAACTTGACTTTGACAAATCAGTTTATCATAAACTCACCAAAACATAATTTTTAAGCCCCCAAAATAATGAAAAGTGCATTTCAAGATCGATTTCTGAAACTTTTCTGCAAACCAAAATTTCAATGTAACTAGTCAAACTTGTATGGAGCTGCGTAATAAAACTTGACTTTGACAAATCAGTTTATCATAAACTCACCAAAACATAATTTTTAAGCCCCCAAAATAATGAAAAGTGCATTTCAAGATCGATTTCTGAAACTTTTCTGCAAACCAAAATTTCAATGTAACTAGTCAAACTTGTATGGAGCTGCGTAATAAAACTTGACTTTGACAAATCAGTTTATCATAAACTCACCAAAACATCATTTTTAAGCCCCCAAAATAATGAAAAGTGCATTTCAAGATCGATTTCTGAAACTTTTCTGCAAACCAAAATTTCAATGTAACTAGTCAAACTTGTATGGAGCTGCGTAATAAAACTTGACTTTGACAAATCAGTTTATCATAAACTCACCAAAACATCATTTTAAGGCCCCCAAAATAATGAAAAGTGCATTTCAAGATCGATTTCTGACACTTTTCTGCAAACCAAAATTTCAATGTAACTAGTCAAACTTGTATGGAGCTGCGTAATAAAACTTGACTTTGACAAATCAGTTTATCATAAACTCACCAAAACATCATTTTGAAGCCCCCAAAATAATGAAAAGTGCATTTCAAGATCGATTTCTGAAACTTTTCTGCAAACCAAAATTTCAATGTAACTAGTCAAACTTGTATGGAGCTGCGTAATAAAACTTGACTTTGACAAATCAGTTTATCATAAACTCACCAAAACATAATTTTTAAGCCCCCAAAATAATGAAAAGTGCATTTCAAGATCGATTTCTGAAACTTTTCTGCAAACCAAAATTTCAATGTAACTAGTCAAACTTGTATGGAGCTGCGTAATAAAACTTGACTTTGACAAATCAGTTTATCATAAACTCACCAAAACATCATTTTTAAGCCCCCAAAATAATGAAAAGTGCATTTCAAGATCGATTTCTGAAACTTTTCTGCAAACCAAAATTTCAATGTAACTAGTCAAACTTGTATGGAGCTGCGTAATAAAACTTGACTTTGACAAATCAGTTTATCATAAACTCACCAAAACATCATTTTTAAGCCCCCAAAATAATGAAAAGTGCATTTTAAGATCGATTTCTGAAACTTTTCTGCAAACCAAAATTTCAATGTAACTAGTCAAACTTGTATGGAGCTGCGTAATAAAACTTGACTTTGACAAATCAGTTTATCATAAACTCACCAAAACATCATTTTTAAGCCCCCAAAATAATGAAAAGTGCATTTCAAGATCGATTTCTGACACTTTTCTGCAAACCAAAATTTCAATGTAACTAGTCAAACTTGTATGCAAGTTGCCTTTTAAAACTTGACTTTGACAAATCATTTTTTCAGAGACCAACCAAAACATCATTTTTAAGCCCCCAAAATAATGAAAAGTTAAATCCAAAAACGAGTTCGGAAACTTTTTGGCAAACCAAAATTTCAATGTAACTAGTCAAACTTGTATGGAGCTGCGTAATAAAACTTGACTTTGACAAATCATTTTGTCTTAAACTCACCAAAACATCATTTTTAAGCCCCCAAAATAATGAAAAGTGCATTTCAAGATCGATTTCTGAAACTTTTCTGCAAACCAAAATTTCAATGTAACTAGTCAAACTTGTATGGAGCTGCGTAATAAAACTTGACTTTGACAAATCAGTTTATCATAAACTCACCAAAACATAATTTTTAAGCCCCCAAAATAATGAAAAGTGCATTTCAAGATCGACTTCTGAAACTTTTCTGCAAACCAAAATTTCAATGTAACTAGTCAAACTTGTATGGAGCTGCGTAATAAAACTTGACTTTGACAAATCAGTTTATCATAAACTCACCAAAACATAATTTTTAAGCCCCCAAAATAATGAAAAGTGCATTTCAAGATCGATTTCTGAAACTTTTCTGCAAACCAAAATTTCAATGTAACTAGTCAAACTTGTATGGAGCTGCGTAATAAAACTTGACTTTGACAAATCAGTTTATCATAAACTCACCAAAACATCATTTTTAAGCCCCCAAAATAATGAAAAGTGCATTTCAAGATCGATTTCTGAAACATTTCTGCAAACCAAAATTTCAATGTAACTAGTCAAACTTGTATGGAGCTGCGTAATAAAACTTGACTTTGACAAATCAGTTTATCATAAACTCACCAAAACATCATTTTTAAGCCCCCAAAATAATGAAAAGTGCATTTTAAGATCGATTTCTGAAACTTTTCTGCAAACCAAAATTTCAATGTAACTAGTCAAACTTGTATGGAGCTGCGTAATAAAACTTGACTTTGACAAATCAGTTTATCATAAACTCACCAAAACATCATTTTTAAGCCCCCAAAATAATGAAAAGTGCATTTCAAGATCGATTTCTGACACTTTTCTGCAAACCAAAATTTCATTGTCACTAGTCAAACTTGTATGCAAGTTGCCTTTTAAAACTTGACTTTGACAAATCATTTTTTCAGAGACCAACCAAAACATCATTTTTAAGCCCCCAAAATAATGAAAAGTTAAATCCAAAAACGAGTTCGGAAACTTTTTGGCAAACCAAAATTTCAATGTAACTAGTCAAACTTGTATGGAGCTGCGTAATAAAACTTGACTTTGACAAATCATTTTGTCTTAAACTCACCAAAACATCATTTTTAAGCCCCCAAAATAATGAAAAGTGCATTTCAAGATCGATTTCTGAAACTTTTCTGCAAACCAAAATTTCAATGTAACTAGTCAAACTTGTATGGAGCTGCGTAATAAAACTTGACTTTGACAAATCAGTTTATCATAAACTCACCAAAACATAATTTTTAAGCCCCCAAAATAATGAAAAGTGCATTTCAAGATCGACTTCTGAAACTTTTCTGCAAACCAAAATTTCAATGTAACTAGTCAAACTTGTATGGAGCTGCGTAATAAAACTTGACTTTGACAAATCAGTTTATCATAAACTCACCAAAACATCATTTTTAAGCCCCCAAAATAATGAAAAGTGCATTTCAAGATCGATTTCTGACACTTTTCTGCAAACCAAAATTTCAATGTAACTAGTCAAACTTGTATGGAGCTGCGTAATAAAACTTGACTTTGACAAATCATTTTGTCTTAAACTCACCAAAACATCATTTTTAAGCCCCCAAAATAATGAAAAGTGCATTTCAAGATCGATTTCTGACACTTTTCTGCAAACCAAAATTTCAATGTAACTAGTCAAACTTGTATGGAGCTGCGTAATAAAACTTGACTTTGACAAATCATTTGGTCTTAAACTCACCAAAACATCATTTTTAAGCCCCCAAAATAATGAAAAGTGCATTTCAAGATCGATTTCTGAAACTTTTCTGCAAACCAAAATTTCAATGTAACTAGTCAAACTTGTATGGAGCTGCGTAATAAAACTTGACTTTGACAAATCAGTTTATCATAAACTCACCAAAACATAATTTTTAAGCCCCCAAAATAATGAAAAGTGCATTTCAAGATCGATTTCTGAAACTTTTCTGCAAACCAAAATTTCAATGTAACTAGTCAAACTTGTATGGAGCTGCGTAATAAAACTTGACTTTGACAAATCAGTTTATCATAAACTCACCAAAACATCATTTTTAAGCCCCCAAAATAATGAAAAGTGCATTTCAAGATCGATTTCTGAAACTTTTCTGCAAACCAAAATTTCAATGTAACTAGTCAAACTTGTATGGAGCTGCGTAATAAAACTTGACTTTGACAAATCAGTTTATCATAAACTCACCAAAACATCATTTTTAAGCCCCCAAAATAATGAAAAGTGCATTTCAAGATCGATTTCTGAAACTTTTCTGCAAACCAAAATTTCAATGTAACTAGTCAAACTTGTATGGAGCTGCGTAATAAAACTTGACTTTGACAAATCAGTTTATCATAAACTCACCAAAACATCATTTTTAGGCCCCCAAAATAATGAAAAGTGCATTTCAAGATCGATTTCTGACACTTTTCTGCAAACCAAAATTTCAATGTAACTAGTCAAACTTGTATGGAGCTGCGTAATAAAACTTGACTTTGACAAATCATTTGGTCTTAAACTCACCAAAACATCATTTTTAAGCCCCCAAAATAATGAAAGTGCATTTCAAGATCGATTTCTGAAACTTTTCTGCAAACCAAAATTTCAATGTAACTAGTCAAACTTGTATGGAGCTGCGTAATAAAACTTGACTTTGATAAATCAGTTTATCATAAACTCACCAAAACATAATTTTTAAGCCCCCAAAATAATGAAAAGTGCATTTCAAGATCGATTTCTGAAACTTTTCTGCAAACCAAAATTTCAATGTAACTAGTCAAACTTGTATGGAGCTGCGTAATAAAACTTGACTTTGACAAATCAGTTTATCATAAACTCACCAAAACATCATTTTTAAGCCCCCAAAATAATGAAAAGTGCATTTCAAGATCGATTTCTGAAACTTTTCTGCAAACCAAAATTTCAATGTAACTAGTCAAACTTGTATGGAGCTGCGTAATAAAACTTGACTTTGACAAATCAGTTTATCATAAACTCACCAAAACATAATTTTTAAGCCCCCAAAATAATGAAAAGTGCATTTCAAGATCGATTTCTGAAACTTTTCTGCAAACCAAAATTTCAATGTAACTAGTCAAACTTGTATGGAGCTGCGTAATAAAACTTGACTTTGACAAATCAGTTTATCATAAACTCACCAAAACATCATTTTTAAGCCCCCAAAATAATGAAAAGTGCATTTCAAGATCGATTTCTGACACTTTTCTGCAAACCAAAATTTCAATGTAACTAGTCAAACTTGTATGGAGCTGCGTAATAAAACTTGACTTTGACAAATCATTTTGTCTTAAACTCACCAAAACATCATTTTTAAGCCCCCAAAATAATGAAAAGTGCATTTCAAGATCGATTTCTGAAACTTTTCTGCAAACCAAAATTTCAATGTAACTAGTCAAACTTGTATGGAGCTGCGTAATAAAACTTGACTTTGACAAATCAGTTTATCATAAACTCACCAAAACATAATTTTTAAGCCCCCAAAATAATGAAAAGTGCATTTCAAGATCGATTTCTGAAACTTTTCTGCAAACCAAAATTTCAATGTAACTAGTCAAACTTGTATGGAGCTGCGTAATAAAACTTGACTTTGACAAATCAGTTTATCATAAACTCACCAAAACATCATTTTTAAGCCCCCAAAATAATGAAAAGTGCATTTCAAGATCGATTTCTGAAACTTTTCTGCAAACCAAAATTTCAATGTAACTAGTCAAACTTGTATGGAGCTGCGTAATAAAACTTGACTTTGACAAATCATTTTGTCTTAAACTCACCAAAACATCATTTTTAAGCCCCCAAAATAATGAAAAGTGCATTTCAAGATCGATTTCTGACACTTTTCTGCAAACCAAAATTTCAATGTAACTAGTCAAACTTGTATGGAGCTGCGTAATAAAACTTGACTTTGACAAATCATTTGGTCTTAAACTCACCAAAACATCATTTTTAAGCCCCCAAAATAATGAAAAGTGCATTTCAAGATCGATTTCTGAAACTTTTCTGCAAACCAAAATTTCAATGTAACTAGTCAAACTTGTATGGAGCTGCGTAATAAAACTTGACTTTGACAAATCAGTTTATCATAAACTCACCAAAACATAATTTTTAAGCCCCCAAAATAATGAAAAGTGCATTTCAAGATCGATTTCTGAAACTTTTCTGCAAACCAAAATTTCAATGTAACTAGTCAAACTTGTATGGAGCTGCGTAATAAAACTTGACTTTGACAAATCAGTTTATCATAAACTCACCAAAACATCATTTTTAAGCCCCCAAAATAATGAAAAGTGCATTTCCAGATCGATTTCTGAAACTTTTCTGCAAACCAAATTTCAATGTAACTAGTCAAACTTGTATGGAGCTGCGTAATAAAACTTGACTTTGACAAATCAGTTTATCATAAACTCACCAAAACATCATTTTTAAGCCCCCAAAATAATGAAAAGTGCATTTCAAGATCGATTTCTGAAACTTTTCTGCAAACCAAAATTTCAATGTAACTAGTCAAACTTGTATGGAGCTGCGTAATAAAACTTGACTTTGACAAATCAGTTTATCATAAACTCACCAAAACATCATTTTTAGGCCCCCAAAATAATGAAAAGTGCATTTCAAGATCGATTTCTGACACTTTTCTGCAAACCAAAATTTCAATGTAACTAGTCAAACTTGTATGGAGCTGCGTAATAAAACTTGACTTTGACAAATCATTTGGTCTTAAACTCACCAAAACATCATTTTTAAGCCCCCAAAATAATGAAAAGTGCATTTCAAGATCGATTTCTGAAACTTTTCTGCAAACCAAAATTTCAATGTAACTAGTCAAACTTGTATGGAGCTGCGTAATAAAACTTGACTTTGACAAATCAGTTTATCATAAACTCACCAAAACATAATTTTTAAGCCCCCAAAATAATGAAAAGTGCATTTCAAGATCGATTTCTGAAACTTTTCTGCAAACCAAAATTTCAATGTAACTAGTCAAAACTTGTATGGAGCTGCGTAATAAAACTTGACTTTGACAAATCAGTTTATCATAAACTCACCAAAACATCATTTTTAAGCCCCCAAAATAATGAAAAGTGCATTTCAAGATCGATTTCTGAAACTTTTCTGCAAACCAAAATTTCAATGTAACTAGTCAAACTTGTATGGAGCTGCGTAATAAAACTTGACTTTGACAAATCAGTTTATCATAAACTCACCAAAACATCATTTTTAAGCCCCCAAAATAATGAAAAGTGCATTTCAAGATCGATTTCTGACACTTTTCTGCAAACCAAAATTTCAATGTAACTAGTCAAACTTGTATGGAGCTGCGTAATAAAACTTGACTTTGACAAATCATTTGGTCTTAAACTCACCAAAACATCATTTTTAAGCCCCCAAAATAATGAAAAGTGCATTTCAAGATCGATTTCTGACACTTTTCTGCAAACCAAAATTTCAATGTAACTAGTCAAACTTGTATGGAGCTGCGTAATAAAACTTGACTTTGACAAATCAGTTTATCATAAACTCACCAAAACATCATTTTTAAGCCCCCAAAATAATGAAAAGTGCATTTCAAGATCGATTTCTGAAACTTTTCTGCAAACCAAAATTTCAATGTAACTAGTCAAACTTGTATGGAGCTGCGTAATAAAACTTGACTTTGACAAATCAGTTTATCATAAACTCACCAAAACATCATTTTTAAGCCCCCAAAATAATGAAAAGTGCATTTCAAGATCGATTTCTGACACTTTTCTGCAAACCAAAATTTCAATGTAACTAGTCAAACTTGTATGGAGCTGCGTAATAAAACTTGACTTTGACAAATCATTTTGTCTTAAACTCACCAAAACATCATTTTTAAGCCCCCAAAATAATGAAAAGTGCATTTCAAGATCGATTTCTGACACTTTTCTGCAAACCAAAATTTCAATGTAACTAGTCAAACTTGTATGGAGCTGCGTAATAAAACTTGACTTTAACAAATCATTTTATCATAAACTCACCAAAACATCATTTTTAAACCCCCAAAATAATGAAAAGTGCATTTCAAGATCGATTTCTGACACTTTTCTGCAAACCAAAATTTCAATGTAACTAGTCAAACTTGTATGGAGCTGCGTAATAAAACTTGACTTTGACAAATCAGTTTATCATAAACTCACCAAAACATCATTTTTAAGCCCCCAAAATAATGAAAAGTGCATTTCAAGATCGATTTCTGACACTTTTCTGCAAACCAAAATTTCAATGTAACTAGTCAAACTTGTATGGAGCTGCGTAATAAAACTTGACTTTGACAAATCATTTTGTCTTAAACTCACCAAAACATCATTTTTAAGCCCCCAAAATAATGAAAAGTGCATTTCAAGATCGATTTCTGACACTTTTCTGCAAACCAAAATTTCAATGTAACTAGTCAAACTTGTATGGAGCTGCGTAATAAAACTTGACTTTGACAAATCAGTTTATCATAAACTCACCAAAACATAATTTTTAAGCCCCCAAAATAATGAAAAGTGCATTTCAAGATCGATTTCTGAAACTTTTCTGCAAACCAAAATTTCAATGTAACTAGTCAAACTTGTATGGAGCTGCGTAATAAAACTTGACTTTGACAAATCAGTTTATCATAAACTCACCAAAACATCATTTTTAAGCCCCCAAAATAATGAAAAGTGCATTTCAAGATCGATTTCTGACACTTTTCTGCAAACCAAAATTTCAATGTAACTAGTCAAACTTGTATGGAGCTGCGTAATAAAACTTGACTTTGACAAATCATTTTGTCTTAAACTCACCAAAACATCATTTTTAAGCCCCCAAAATAATGAAAAGTGCATTTCAAGATCGATTTCTGAAACTTTTCTGCAAACCAAAATTTCAATGTAACTAGTCAAACTTGTATGGAGCTGCGTAATAAAACTTGACTTTGACAAATCAGTTTATCATAAACTCACCAAAACATCATTTTTAAGCCCCCAAAATAATGAAAAGTGCATTTCAAGATCGATTTCTGAAACTTTTCTGCAAACCAAAATTTCAATGTAACTAGTCAAACTTGTATGGAGCTGCGTAATAAAACTTGACTTTGACAAATCAGTTTATCATAAACTCACCAAAACATCATTTTTAAGCCCCCAAAATAATGAAAAGTGCATTTCAAGATCGATTTCTGACACTTTTCTGCAAACCAAAATTTCAATGTAACTAGTCAAACTTGTATGGAGCTGCGTAATAAACTTGACTTTGACAAATCAGTTTATCATAAACTCACCAAAACATCATTTTTAAGCCCCCAAAATAATGAAAAGTGCATTTCAAGATCGATTTCTGAAACTTTTCTGCAAACCAAAATTTCAATGTAACTAGTCAAACTTGTATGGAGCTGCGTAATAAAACTTGACTTTGACAAATCAGTTTATCATAAACTCACCAAAACATCATTTTTAAGCCCCCAAAATAATGAAAAGTGCATTTCAAGATCGATTTCTGAAACTTTTCTGCAAACCAAAATTTCAATGTAACTAGTCAAACTTGTATGGAGCTGCGTAATAAAACTTGACTTTGACAAATTATTTTGTCTTAAACTCACCAAAACATCATTTTTAAGCCCCCAAAATAATGAAAAGTGCATTTCAAGATCGATTTCTGACACTTTTCTGCAAACCAAAATTTCAATGTAACTAGTCAAACTTGTATGGAGCTGCGTAATAAAACTTGACTTTGACAAATTATTTTGTCCTAAACTCACCAAAACATAATTTTTAAGCCCCCAAAATAATGAAAAGTGCATTTCAAGATCGATTTCTGACACTTTTCTGCAAACCAAAATTTCAATGTAACTAGTCAAACTTGTATGGAGCTGCGTAATAAAACTTGACTTTGACAAATTATTTTGTCCTAAACTCACCAAAACATAATTTTTAAGCCCCCAAAATAATGAAAAGTGCATTTCAAGATCGATTTCTGACACTTTTCTGCAAACCAAAATTTCAATGTAACTAGTCAAACTTGTATGGAGCTGCGTAATAAAACTTGACTTTGACAAATTATTTTGTCTTAAACTCACCAAAACATCATTTTTAAGCCCCCAAATTAATGAAAAGTGCATTTCAAGATCGATTTCTGACACTTTTCTGCAAACCAAAATTTTAATGTAACTAGTCAAACTTGTATGGAGCTGCGTAATAAAACTTGACTTTGACAAATTATTTTGTCTTAAACTCACCAAAACATCATTTTTAAGACCCCAAATTAATGAAAAGTGCATTTCAAGATCGATTTCTGACACTTTTCTGCAAACCAAAATTTCAATGTAACTAGTCAAACTTGTATGGAGCTGCGTAATAAAACTTGACTTTGACAAATTATTTTGTCTTAAACTCACCAAAACATCATTTTTAAGCCCCCAAATTAATGAAAAGTGCATTTCAAGATCGATTTCTGACACTTTTCTGCAAACCAAAATTTCAATGTAACTAGTCAAACTTGTATGGAGCTGCGTAATAAAACTTGACTTTGACAAATTATTTTGTCTTAAACTCACCAAAACATCATTTTTAAGCCCCCAAAATAATGAAAAGTGCATTTCAAGATCGATTTCTGAAACTTTTCTGCAAACCAAAATTTCAATGTAACTAGTCAAACTTGTATGGAGCTGCGTAATAAAACTTGACTTTGACAAATCAGTTTATCATAAACTCACCAAAACATAATTTTTAAGCCCCCAAAATAATGAAAAGTGCATTTCAAGATCGATTTCTGACACTTTTCTGCAAACCAAAATTTCAATGTAACTAGTCAAACTTGTATGGAGCTGCGTAATAAAACTTGATTTTGACAAATCAGTTCATCATAAACTCACCAAAACATAATTTTTAAGCCCCCAAAATAATGAAAAGTGCATTTCAAGATCGATTTCTGACACTTTTCTGCAAACCAAAATTTCAATGTAACTAGTCAAACTTGTATGGAGCTGCGTAATAAAACTTGACTTTGACAAATCATTTTGGTTTAAACTCACCAAAACATCATTTTTAAGCCCCCAAAATAATGAAAAGTGCATTTCAAGATCGATTTCTGAAACTTTTCTGCAAACCAAAATTTCAATGTAACTAGTCAAACTTGTATGGAGCTGCGTAATAAAACTTGACTTTGACAAATCAGTTTATCATAAACTCACCAAAACATCATTTTTAAGCCCCCAAAATAATGAAAAGTGCATTTCAAGATCGATTTCTGACACTTTTCTGCAAACCAAAATTTCAATGTAACTAGTCAAACTTGTATGGAGCTGCGTAATAAAACTTGACTTTGACAAATCAGTTTATCATAAACTCACCAAAACATCATTTTTAAGCCCCCAAAATAATGAAAAGTGCATTTCAAGATCGATTTCTGACACTTTTCTGCAAACCAAAATTTCAATGTAACTAGTCAAACTTGTATGGAGCTGCGTAATAAAACTTGACTTTGACAAATCATTTTGGTTTAAACTCACCAAAACATCATTTTTAAGCCCCCAAAATAATGAAAAGTGCATTTCAAGATCGATTTCTGACACTTTTCTGCAAACCAAAATTTCAATGTAACTAGTTAAACTTGTATGGAGCTGCGTAATAAAACTTGACTTTGACAAATCAGTTTATCATAAACTCACCAAAACATCATTTTTAAGCCCCCAAAATAATGAAAAGTGCATTTCAAGATCGATTTCTGACACTTTTCTGCAAACCAAAATTTCAATGTAACTAGTCAAACTTGTATGGAGCTGCGTAATAAAACTTGACTTTGACAAATCAGTTTATCATAAACTCACCAAAACATCATTTTTAAGCCCCCAAAATAATGATAAGTGCATTTCAAGATCGATTTCTGACACTTTTCTGCAAACCAAAATTTCAATGTAACTAGTCAAACTTGTATGGAGCTGCGTAATAAAACTTGACTTTGACAAATCATTTTATCTTAAACTCACCAAAACATAATTTTTAAGCCCCCAAAATAATGAAAAGTGCATTTCAAGATCGATTTCTGACACTTTTCTGCAAACCAAAATTTCAATGTAACTAGTCAAACTTGTATGGAGCTGCGTAATAAAACTTGACTTTGACAAATCATTTTGTCTTAAACTCACCAAAACATCATTTTTAAGCCCCCAAAATAATGAAAAGTGCATTTCAAGATCGATTTCTGACACTTTTCTGCAAACCAAAATTTCAATGTAACTAGTCAAACTTGTATGGAGCTGCGTAATAAAACTTGACTTTGACAAATCATTTTGTCTTAAACTCACCAAAACATCATTTTTAAGCCCCCAAAATAATGATAAGTGCATTTCAAGATCGATTTCTGAAACTTTTCTGCAAACCAAAATTTCAATGTAACTAGTCAAGCTTGTATGGAACTGCCTATTAAAACTTGACTTTGACAAATCATTTTTTCATAAACTCGCCAAAACATCATTTTTAAGCCCCCAAAATAATGATAAGTGCATTTCAAGATCGATTTCTGACACTTTTCTGCAAACCAAAATTTCAATGTAACTAGTCAAACTTGTATGGAGCTGCGTAATAAAACTTGACTTTGACAAATCATTTTGTCTTAAACTCACCAAAACATCATTTTTAAGCCCCCAAAATAATGAAAAGTGCATTTCAGGTTCGATTTCTGACACTTTTCTGCAAACCAAAATTTCAATGTAAATAGTCAAACTTGTATGGAGCTGCGTAATAAAACTTGACTTTGACAAATCATTTTGTCTTAAACTCACCAAAACATCATTTTTAAGCCCCCAAAATAATGAAAAGTGCATTTCAAGATCGATTTCTGACACTTTTCTGCAAACCAAAATTTCAATGTAACTAGTCAAACTTGTATGGAGCTGCGTAATAAAACTTGACTTTGACAAATCATTTTGTCTTAAACTCACCAAAACATCATTTTTAAGCCCCCAAAATAATGAAAAGTGCATTTCAAGATCGATTTCTGAAACTTTTCTGCAAACCAAAATTTCAATGTACATAGTCAAACTTGTATGGAGCTGCGTAATAAAACTTGACTTTGACAAATCATTTTGTCTTAAACTCACCAAAACATAATTTTTAAGCCCCCAAAATAATGAAAAGTGCATTTCAAGATCGATTTCTGACACTTTTCTGCAAACCAAAATTTCAATGTAACTAGTCAAACTTGTATGGAGCTGCGTAATAAAACTTGACTTTGACAAATCATTTTGTCTTAAACTCACCAAAACATAATTTTTAAGCCCCCAAAATAATGAAAAGTGCATTTCAAGATCGATTTCTGACACTTTTCTGCAAACCAAAATTTCAATGTAACTAGTCAAACTTGTATGGAGCTGCGTAATAAAACTTGACTTTGACAAATCAGTTTATCATAAACTCACCAAAACATAATTTTTAAGCCCCCAAAATAATGAAAAGTGCATTTCAAGATCGATTTCTGACACTTTTCTGCAAACCAAAATTTCAATGTAACTAGTCAAACTTGTATGGAGCTGCGTAATAAAACTTGACTTTGACAAATCATTTTGTCTTAAATTCACCAAAACATCATTTTTAAGCCCCCAAAATAATGAAAAGTGCATTTCAAGATCGATTTCTGACACTTTTCTGCAAACCAAAATTTCAATGTAAATAGTCAAACTTGTATGGAGCTGCGTAATAAAACTTGACTTTGACAAATCATTTTGTCTTAAACTCACCAAAACATCATTTTTAAGCCCCCAAAATAATGAAACGTGCATTTCAAGATCGATTTCTGACACTTTTCTGCAAACCAAAATTTCAATGTAACTAGTCAAACTTGTATGGAGCTGCGTAATAAAACTTGACTTTGACAAATCAGTTTATCATAAACTCACCAAAACATAATTTTTAAGCCCCCAAAATAATGAAAAGTGCATTTCAAGATCGATTTCTGACACTTTTCTGCAAACCAAAATTTCAATGTAACTAGTCAAACTTGTATGGAGCTGCGTAATAAAACTTGACTTTGACAAATCATTTTGTCTTAAACTCACCAAAACATCATTTTTAAGCCCCCAAAATAATGAAAAGTGCATTTCAAGATCGATTTCTGACACTTTTCTGCAAACCAAAATTTCAATGTAAATAGTCAAACTTGTATGGAGCTGCGTAATAAAACTTGACTTTGACAAGTCATTTTGTCTTAAACTCACCAAAACATCATTTTTAAGTCCCCAAAATAATGAAAAGTGCATTTCAAGATCGATTTCTGACACTTTTCTGCAAACCAAAATTTCAATGTAACTAGTCAAACTTGTATGGAGCTGCGTAATAAAACTTGACTTTGACAAATCATTTTGTCTTAAACTCACCAAAACATCATTTTTAAGCCCCCAAAATAATGAAAAGTGCATTTCAAGATCGATTTCTGAAACTTTTCTGCAAACCAAAATTTCAATGTAAATAGTCAAACTTGTATGGAGCTGCGTAATAAAACTTGACTTTGACAAATCATTTTGTCTTAAACTCACCAAAACATAATTTTTAAGCCCCCAAAATAATGAAAAGTGCATTTCAAGATCGATTTCTGACACTTTTCTGCAAACCAAAATTTCAATGTAACTAGTCAAACTTGTATGGAGCTGCGTAATAAAACTTGACTTTGACAAATCATTTTGTCTTAAACTCACCAAAACATCATTTTTAAGCCCCCAAAATAATGAAAAGTGCATTTCAAGATCGATTTCTGAAACTTTTCTGCAAACCAAAATTTCAATGTAAATAGTCAAACTTGTATGGAGCTGCGTAATAAAACTTGACTTTGACAAATCATTTTGTCTTAAACTCACCAAAACATCATTTTTAAGCCCCCAAAATAATGAAAAGTGCATTTCAAGATCGATTTCTGACACTTTTCTGCAAACCAAAATTTCAATGTAACTAGTCAAACTTGTATGGAGCTGCGTAATAAAACTTGACTTTGACAAATCAGTTTATCATAAACTCACCAAAACATAATTTTTAAGCCCCCAAAATAATGAAAAGTGCATTTCAAGATCGATTTCTGACACTTTTCTGCAAACCAAAATTTCAATGTAACTAGTCAAACTTGTATGGAGCTGCGTAATAAAACTTGACTTTGACAAATCAGTTTATCATAAACTCACCAAAACATCATTTTTAAGCCCCCAAAATAATGATAAGTGCATTTCAAGATCGATTTCTGACACTTTTCTGCAAACCAAAATTTCAATGTAACTAGTCAAACTTGTATGGAGCTGCGTAATAAACACTTGACTTTGACAAATCATTTTATCTTAAACTCACCAAAACATAATTTTTAAGCCCCCAAAATAATGAAAAGTGCATTTCAAGATCGATTTCTGACACTTTTCTGCAAACCAAAATTTCAATGTAACTAGTCAAACTTGTATGGAGCTGCGTAATAAAACTTGACTTTGACAAATCATTTTGTCTTAAACTCACCAAAACATCATTTTTAAGCCCCCAAAATAATGAAAAGTGCATTTCAAGATCGATTTCTGAAACTTTTCTGCAAACCAAAATTTCAATGTAAATAGTCAAACTTGTATGGAGCTGCGTAATAAAACTTGACTTTGACAAATCATTTTGTCTTAAACTCACCAAAACATCATTTTTAAGCCCCCAAAATAATGAAAAGTGCATTTCAAGATCGATTTCTGACACTTTTCTGCAAACCAAAATTTCAATGTAACTAGTCAAACTTGTATGGAGCTGCGTAATAAAACTTGACTTTGACAAATCATTTTGTCATAAACTCACCAAAACATCATTTTTAAGCCCCCAAAATAATGAAAAGTGCATTTCAAGATCAATTTCTGAAACTTTTCTGCAAACCAAAATTTCATTGTTACTAGTCAAACTTGTATGGAACTGCCTATTAAAACTTGACTTTGACAAATCATTTTGTCATAAACTCACCAAAACATCATTTTTAAGCCCCCAAAATAATGAAAAGTGCATTTCAAGATCAATTTCTGAAACTTTTCTGCAAACCAAAATTTCATTGTTACTAGTCAAACTTGTATGGAACTGCCTATTAAAACTTGACTTTGACAAATCATTTTGTCATAAACTCACCAAAACATCATTTTTAAGCCCCCAAAATAATGAAAAGTGCATTTCAAGATCAATTTCTGAAACTTTTCTGCAAACCAAAATTTCATTGTTACTAGTCAAACTTGTTTGGAACTGCCTATTAAAACTTGACTTTGACAAATCATTTTGTCATAAACTCACCAAAACATCATTTTTAAGCCCCCAAAATAATGAAAAGTGCATTTCAAGATCAATTTCTGAAACTTTTCTGCAAACCAAAATTTCATTGTTACTAGTCAAACTTGTATGGAACTGCCTATTAAAACTTGACTTTGACAAATCATTTTGTCATAAACTCACCAAAACATCATTTTTAAGCCCCCAAAATAATGAAAAGTGCATTTCAAGATCGATTTCTGACACTTTTCTGCAAACCAAAATTTCAATGTAACTAGTCAAACTTGTATGGAGCTGCGTAATAAAACTTGACTTTGACAAATCAGTTTATCATAAACTCACCAAAACATAATTTTTAAGCCCCCAAAATAATGAAAAGTGCATTTCAAGATCGATTTCTGACACTTTTCTGCAAACCAAAATTTCAATGTAACTAGTCAAACTTGTATGGAGCTGCGTAATAAAACTTGACTTTGACAAATCAGTTTATCATAAACTCACCAAAACATCATTTTTAAGCCCCCAAAATAATGAAAAGTGCATTTCAAGATCGATTTCTGACACTTTTCTGCAAACCAAAATTTCAATGTAACTAGTCAAACTTGTATGGAGCTGCGTAATAAACACTTGACTTTGACAAATCATTTTATCTTAAACTCACCAAAACATAATTTTTAAGCCCCCAAAATAATGAAAAGTGCATTTCAAGATCGATTTCTGACACTTTTCTGCAAACCAAAATTTCAATGTAACTAGTCAAACTTGTATGGAGCTGCGTAATAAAACTTGACTTTGACAAATCATTTTGTCTTAAACTCACCAAAACATCATTTTTAAGCCCCCAAAATAATGGAAAGTGCATTTCAAGATCGATTTCTGACACTTTTCTGCAAACCAAAATTTCAATGTAACTAGTCAAACTTGTATGGAACTGCCTATTAAAACTTGACTTTGACAAATCATTTTTTCAAAAACTCACCAAAACATCATTTTTTAGCCCCCAAAATAATGAAAAGTGCATTTCAAGATTGATTTCTGAAACTTTTCTGCAAACCAAAATTTCTAAGTAACTAGTCAAACTTGTATGGAGCTGCGTAATAAAACTTGACTTTGACAAATCATTTTGTCTTAAACTCACCAAAACATCATTTTTAAGCCCCCAAAATAATGGAAAGTGCATTTCAAGATCGATTTCTGACACTTTTCTGCAAACCAAAATTTCAATGTAACTAGTCAAACTTGTATGGAACTGCCTATTAAAACTTGACTTTGACAAATCATTTTGTCATAAACTCACCAAAACATCATTTTTAAGCCCCCAAAATAATGAAAAGTGCATTTCAAGATCGATTTCTGACACTTTTCTGCAAACCAAAATTTCAATGTAACTAGTCAAACTTGTATGGAGCTGCGTAATAAACACTTGACTTTGACAAATCATTTTATCTTAAACTCACCAAAACATAATTTTTAAGCCCCCAAAATAATGAAAAGTGCATTTCAAGATCGATTTCTGACACTTTTCTGCAAACCAAAATTTCAATGTAACTAGTCAAACTTGTATGGAGCTGCGTAATAAAACTTGACTTTGACAAATCATTTTGTCTTAAACTCACCAAAACATCATTTTTAAGCCCCCAAAATAATGGAAAGTGCATTTCAAGATCGATTTCTGACACTTTTCTGCAAACCAAAATTTCAATGTAACTAGTCAAACTTGTATGGAACTGCCTATTAAAACTTGACTTTGACAAATCATTTTGTCATAAACTCACCAAAACATCATTTTTAAGCCCCCAAAATAATGAAAAGTGCATTTCAAGATCAATTTCTGAAACTTTTCTGCAAACCAAAATTTCATTGTTACTAGTCAAACTTGTATGGAACTGCCTATTAAAACTTGACTTTGACAAATCATTTTGTCATAAACTCACCAAAACATCATTTTTAAGCCCCCAAAATAATGAAAAGTGCATTTCAAGATCGATTTCTGACACTTTTCTGCAAACCAAAATTTCAATGTAACTAGTCAAACTTGTATGGAGCTGCGTAATAAAACTTGACTTTGACAAATCATTTTGTCTTAAACTCACCAAAACATCATTTTTTAGCCCCCAAAAAAATGAAAAGTGCATTTCAAGATCGATTTCTGAAACTTTTCTGCAAACCAAAATTTCAATGTAACTAGTCAAACTTGTATGGAACTGCCTAATAAAACTTGACTTTGACAAATCATTTTTTCAAAAACTCACCAAAACATCATTTTTTAGCCCCCAAAATAATGAAAAGTGCATTTCAAGATTGATTTCTGAAACTTTTCTGCAAACCAAAATTTCTAAGTAACTAGTCAAACTTGTATGGAGCTGCGTAATAAAACTTGACTTTGACAAATAAGTTTATCATAAACTCACCAAAACATCATTTTCAAGCCCCCAAAATAATGAAAAGTGCATTTCAAGATCGATTTCTGAAACTTTTCTGCAAACCAAAATTTCATTGTAACTAGTCAAACTTGTGTGGAACTGCCTATTAAAACTTGACTTTGACAAGTCATTTTTTCAAAAACTCACCAAAACATCATTTTTAAGCCCCCAAAATAATGAAAAGTGCATTTCAAGATCGATTTCTGAAACTTTTCTGCAAACCAAAATTTCAATGTAACTAGTCAAACTTGTATGGAACTGCCTAATAAAACTAGACTTTGACTAATCATTTTTTCAAAAACTCACAAAAACATCATTTTTTAGCCCCCAAAATAATGAAAACTGCATTTTAAGATCGATTTCAGAAACTTTTCTGCAAACCAAAATTTCTAAGTAACTAGTCAAACTTGTATGCAAGCTGCCTATTAAAACTCGACTTTGACAAATAATTTTTTCAAAAACTCACCAAAACATCATTTTTTAGCCCTCAAAATAATGAAAATTGCATTTCAAGATTGATTTCTGAAACTTTTCTGCAAACCAAAATTTCAATGTAACTAGTCAAACTTGTATGGAACTGCCTAATAAAACTTGACTTTGACAAATCATTTTGTCATAAACTCACCAAAACAACATTTTTAAGCCCCCAAAAGAATGAAAAGTGCATTTTAAGATCGATTTCTGAAACTTTTCTGCAAACCAAAATTTCAATGTAACTAGTCAAACTTGTATGGAACTGCCTAATAAAACTTGACTTTGACAAATCATTTTTTCAAAAACTCACCAAAACATCATTTTTTAGCCCCCAAAATAATGAAAAGTGCATTTCAAGATCGATTTCTGAAACTTTTCTGCAAACCAAAATTTCATTGTTACTAGTCAAACTTGTATGGAACTGCCTTTTGAAACTTGACTTTGACAAATCATTTTGTCTTAAACTCACCAAAACATCATTTTTAAGCCCCCAAAAGAATGAAAAGTGCATTTTAAGATCGATTTCTGAAACTTTTCTGCAAACCAAAATTTCAATGTAACTAGTCAAACTTGTATGGAACTGCCTAATAAAACTTTACTTTGACAAATCATTTTTTCAAAAACTCACCAAAACATCATTTTTTAGCCCCCAAAATAATGAAAATTGCATTTCAAGATCGATTTCTGAAACTTTTCTGCAAACCAAAATTTCAATGTAACTAGTCAAACTTGTATGGAGCTGCGTAATAAAACTTGACTTTGACAAATCATTTTGTCTTAAACTCACAAAAACATAATTTTTAAGCCCCCAAAATAATGAAAAGTGCATTTCAAGATCGTTTTCTGACACTTTTCTGCAAACCAAAATTTCAATGTAACTAGTCAAACTTGTATGGAGCAGCGTAATAAAACTTAACTTTGACAAATCATTTTGTCAAAAACTCACCAAAACATCATTTTTAAGCCCCCAAAAGAATGAAAAGTGCATTTCAAGATCGATTTCTGAAACTTTTCTGCAAACCAAAATTTCATTGTTACTAGTCAAACTTGTATGGAACTGCCTAATAAAACTTGACTTTGACAAATCAGTGTATCATAAACTCACCAAAACATCATTTTTTAGCCCCCAAAATAATGAAAAGTGCATTTCAAGATTGATTTCTGAAACTTTTCTGCACATCAAAATTTCAATGTAACTAGTCAAACTTGTATGGAACTGCCTAATAAAACTTGACTTTGACAAATCATTTTTTCAAAAACTCACCAAAACATCATTTTTTAGCCCCCAAAATAATGAAAACTGCATTTTAAGATCGATTTCAGAAACTTTTCTGCAAACCAAAATTTCTAAGTAACTAGTCAAACTTGTATGCAAGCTGCCTATTAAAACTCGACTTTGACAAACAATTTTTTCAAAAACTCACCAAAACATCATTTTTTAGCCCCCAAAATAATGAAAATTGCATTTCAAGATCGATTTCTGAAACTTTTCTGCAAACCAAAATTTCAATGTAACTAGTCAAACTTGTGTGGAACTGCCTATTAAAACTTGACTTTGACAAGTCATTTTTTCAAAAACTCACCAAAACATCATTTTTAAGCCCCCAAAATAATGAAAAGTGCATTTCAAGATTGTTTTCTGAAACTTTTCTGCAAACCAAAATTTCATTGTTACTAGTCAAACTTGTATGGAACTGCCTAATAAAACTTGACTTTGACAAGTCATTTTTTCAAAAACTCACCAAAACATCATTTTTAAGCCCCCAAAATAATGAAAATTGCATTTCAAGATCGATTTCAGAAACTTTTCTGCAAACCAAAATTTCAATGTAACTAGTCAAACTTGTATGGAACTGCCTAATAAAACTTGACTTTGACAAGTCATTTTGTAAAAAACTCACCAAAACATCATTTTTTAGCCCCCAAAATAATGAAAATTGCATTTCAAGATCGATTTCTGAAACTTTTCTGCAAACCAAAATTTCAATGTAACTAGTCAAACTTGTGTGGAACTGCCTATTAAAACTTGACTTTGACAAGTCATTTTTTCAAAAACTCACCAAAACATCATTTTTAAGCCCCCAAAATAATGAAAAGTGCATTTCAAGATTGTTTTCTGAAACTTTTCTGCAAACCAAAATTTCATTGTTACTAGTCAAACTTGTATGGAACTGCCTATTAAAACTTGACTTTGACAAATCATTTTTTCAAAAACTCACCAAAACATCATTTTTTAGCCCCCAAAATAATGAAAACTGCATTTTAAGATCGATTTCAGAAACTTTTCTGCAAACCAAAATTTCTAAGTAACTAGTCAAACTTGTATGCAAGCTGCCTATTAAAACTCGACTTTGACAAACAATTTTTTCAAAAACTCACCAAAACATCATTTTTTAGCCCCCAAAATAATGAAAATTGCATTTCAAGATCGATTTCTGAAACTTTTCTGCAAACCAAAATTTCAATGTAACTAGTCAAACTTGTGTGGAACTGCCTATTAAAACTTGACTTTGACAAGTCATTTTTTCAAAAACTCACCAAAACATCATTTTTAAGCCCCCAAAATAATGAAAAGTGCATTTCAAGATTGTTTTCTGAAACTTTTCTGCAAACCAAAATTTCTAAGTAACTAGTCAAACTTGTATGGAACTGCCTAATAAAACTTGACTTTGACAAGTCATTTTGTAAAAAACTCACCAAAACATCATTTTTAAGCCCCCAAAATAATGAAAATTGCATTTCAAGATCGATTTCTGACACTTTTCTGCAAACCAAAATTTCAATGTAACTAGTCAAACTTGTGTGGAACTGCCTATTAAAACTTGACTTTGACAAGTCATTTTTTCAAAAACTCACCAAAACATCATTTTTAAGCCCCCAAAATAATGAAAAGTGCATTTCAAGATTGTTTTCTGAAACTTTTCTGCAAACCAAAATTTCATTGTTACTAGTCAAACTTGTATGGAACTGCCTAATAAAACTTGACTTTGACAAGTCATTTTTTCAAAAACTCACCAAAACATCATATTTTAGCCCCCAAAATAATGAAAACTGTATTTTAAGATCGATTTCAGAAACTTTTCTGCAAACCAAAATTTCTAATTAACTAGTCAAACTTGTATGCAAGCTGCCTATTAAAACTTGCTTG
>NW_026525769.1:20000-29378 GCF_943734725.1 Anopheles marshallii | reverse complement strand
AGCTTATCTCTAAGCTTTTTTGCGTTCAATGCTCAACGTTAAGCTATCCCTTCGCTTAGAACCTCGCTCTATATTCAACTTTCAGATACCTCAAAGCTCAACTTATGTGGTCTGCTATTGCTCTTGAACGGGTACAATATCTGACAGAGGGGGGTTTTTGGCCCAAATTATGCAATATTAGTTTAACCTCCGTCGCAGAACCACATTTGACCAGGTCGAGAAAAAAATTTTTTCGTGACGACCTGGTCCCCCATAGTAGGGAATGAACATGACATCTTAACCATATTTGACCATTTTCAAATTTCTCGTCGCGGAATGATGACTTTACTAGTAAAATTTGTTCCGGGTAGGGACCTCCCATACAAAATTTTCATCGCTCCAAAAGTGATTTCGTTTCACTTTTCAACATTTACAAGGTCCATAAATCATGTTTTGAGACGATATGGAAAAAAAAATTTTTTGCCCGTCTCGACCAACTCGACCGATGGTGACCACAGTAGGGTGCTCCATACAAATTTTCCTTATGTGGAATTTTTCAGTGTAAAATAAGGTTTCTCCAATCGATCGCGGGTTTCACTTTTCATCATTTGCTAGGTCTAACTATGATGTTTTGAGTGGTCCCGCAAAAATTTTTTCTTGGACCGGG
This sequence comes from Anopheles marshallii, assembly GCF_943734725.1. NCBI lineage: Eukaryota > Metazoa > Arthropoda > Insecta > Diptera > Culicidae > Anopheles > Anopheles marshallii. The sequence continues at coordinate 28,732 of NW_026525769.1, read as the reverse complement.
CCTTCCTTCCCGGCCCTGTCGGTGTGCTCTGCAGTAGGGTGCTCCATACAAATTTTCCTTATGTGGAATTTTTCAGTGTAAAATAAGGTTTCTCCAATCGATCGCGGGTTTCACTTTTCATCATTTGCTAGGTCTAACTATGATGTTTTGAGTGGTCCCGCAAAAATTTTTTCTTGGACCGGGCCTTCCTTCCCGGCCCTGTCGGTGTGTTCTGCAGTAGGGTGCTCCATACAAATTTTGCTTATGTGGAATTTTTCAGTGTAAAATAAGGTTTCTCCAATCGATCGCGGGTTTCACTTTTCATCATTTGCTAGGTCTAACTATGATGTTTTGAGTGGTCCCGCAAAAATTTTTTCTTGGACCGGGCCTTCCTTCCCGGCCCTGTCGGTGTGCTCTGCAGTAGGGTGCTCCATACATATTTTCCTTATGTGGAATTTTTCAGTGTAAAATAAGGTTTCTCCAATCGATCGCGGGTTTCACTTTTCATCATTTGCTAGGTCTAACTATGATGTTTTGAGTGGTCCCGCAAAAATTTTTTCTTGGACCGGGCCTTCCTTCCCGGCCCTGTCGGTGTGTTCTGCAGTAGGGTGCTCCATACAAATTTTGCTTATGTGGAATTTTTCAGTGTAAAATAAGGTTTCTCCAATCGATCGCGGGTTTCACTTTTCATCATTTGCTAGGTCTAACTATGATGTTTTGAGTGGTCCCGCAAAAATTTTTTCTTGGACCGGGCCTTCCTTCCCGGCCCTGTCGGTGTGCTCTGCAGTAGGGTGCTCCATACATATTTTCCTTATGTGGAATTTTTCAGTGTAAAATAAGGTTTCTCCAATCGATCGCGGGTTTCACTTTTCATCATTTGCTAGGTCTAACTATGATGTTTTGAGTGGTCCCGCAAAAATTTTTTCTTGGACCGGGCCTTCCTTCCCGGCCCTGTCGGTGTGTTCTGCAGTAGGGTGCTCCATACAAATTTTGCTTATGTGGAATTTTTCAGTGTAAAATAAGGTTTCTCCAATCGATCGCGGGTTTCACTTTTCATCATTTGCTAGGTCTAACTATGATGTTTTGAGTGGTCCCGCAAAAATTTTTTCTTGGACCGGGCCTTCCTTCCCGGCCCTGTCGGTGTGCTCTGCAGTAGGGTGCTCCATACAAATTTTCCTTATGTGGAATTTTTCAGTGTAAAATAAGGTTTCTCCAATCGATCGCGGGTTTCACTTTTCATCATTTGCTAGGTCTAACTATGATGTTTTGAGTGGTCCCGCAAAAATTTTTTCTTGGACCGGGCCTTCCTTCCCGGCCCTGTCGGTGTGTTCTGCAGTAGGGTGCTCCATACAAATTTTGCTTATGTGGAATTTTTCAGTGTAAAATAAGGTTTCTCCAATCGATCGCGGGTTTCACTTTTCATCATTTGCTAGGTCTAACTATGATGTTTTGAGTGGTCCCGCAAAAATTTTTTCTTGGACCGGGCCTTCCTTCCCGGCCCTGTCGGTGTGTTCTGCAGTAGGGTGCTCCATACAAATTTTGCTTATGTGGAATTTTTCAGTGTAAAATAAGGTTTCTCCAATCGATCGCGGGTTTCACTTTTCATCATTTGCTAGGTCTAACTATGATGTTTTGAGTGGTCCCGCAAAAATTTTTTCTTGGACCGGGCCTTCCTTCCCGGCCCTGTCGGTGTGTTCTGCAGTAGGGTGCTCCATACAAATTTTGCTTATGTGGAATTTTTCAGTGTAAAATAAGGTTTCTCCAATCGATCGCGGGTTTCACTTTTCATCATTTGCTAGGTCTAACTATGATGTTTTGAGTGGTCCCGCAAAAATTTTTTCTTGGACCGGGCCTTCCTTCCCGGCCCTGTCGGTGTGCTCTGCAGTAGGGTGCTCCATACATATTTTCCTTATGTGGAATTTTTCAGTGTAAAATAAGGTTTCTCCAATCGATCGCGGGTTTCACTTTTCATCATTTGCTAGGTCTAACTATGATGTTTTGAGTGGTCCCGCAAAAATTTTTTCTTGGACCGGGCCTTCCTTCCCGGCCCTGTCGGTGTGTTCTGCAGTAGGGTGCTCCATACAAATTTTGCTTATGTGGAATTTTTCAGTGTAAAATAAGGTTTCTCCAATCGATCGCGGGTTTCACTTTTCATCATTTGCTAGGTCTAACTATGATGTTTTGAGTGGTCCCGCAAAAATTTTTTCTTGGACCGGGCCTTCCTTCCCGGCCCTGTCGGTGTGCTCTGCAGTAGGGTGCTCCATACAAATTTTCCTTATGTGGAATTTTTCAGTGTAAAATAAGGTTTCTCCAATCGATCGCGGGTTTCACTTTTCATCATTTGCTAGGTCTAACTATGATGTTTTGAGTGGTCCCGCAAAAATTTTTTCTTGGACCGGGCCTTCCTTCCCGGCCCTGTCGGTGTGCTCTGCAGTAGGGTGCTCCATACAAATTTTGCTTATGTGGAATTTTTCAGTGTAAAATAAGGTTTCTCCAATCGATCGCGGGTTTCACTTTTCATCATTTGCTAGGTCTAACTATGATGTTTTGAGTGGTCCCGCAAAAATTTTTTCTTGGACCGGGCCTTCCTTCCCGGCCCTGTCGGTGTGCTCTGCAGTAGGGTGCTCCATACAAATTTTCCTTATGTGGAATTTTTCAGTGTAAAATAAGGTTTCTCCAATCGATCGCGGGTTTCACTTTTCATCATTTGCTAGGTCTAACTATGATGTTTTGAGTGGTCCCGCAAAAATTTTTTCTTGGACCGGGCCTTCCTTCCCGGCCCTGTCGGTGTGTTCTGCAGTAGGGTGCTCCATACAAATTTTGCTTATGTGGAATTTTTCAGTGTAAAATAAGGTTTCTCCAATCGATCGCGGGTTTCACTTTTCATCATTTGCTAGGTCTAACTATGATGTTTTGAGTGGTCCCGCAAAAATTTTTTCTTGGACCGGGCCTTCCTTCCCGGCCCTGTCGGTGTGTTCTGCAGTAGGGTGCTCCATACAAATTTTGCTTATGTGGAATTTTTCAGTGTAAAATAAGGTTTCTCCAATCGATCGCGGGTTTCACTTTTCATCATTTGCTAGGTCTAACTATGATGTTTTGAGTGGTCCCGCAAAAATTTTTTCTTGGACCGGGCCTTCCTTCCCGGCCCTGTCGGTGTGTTCTGCAGTAGGGTGCTCCATACAAATTTTGCTTATGTGGAATTTTTCAGTGTAAAATAAGGTTTCTCCAATCGATCGCGGGTTTCACTTTTCATCATTTGCTAGGTCTAACTATGATGTTTTGAGTGGTCCCGCAAAAATTTTTTCTTGGACCGGGCCTTCCTTCCCGGCCCTGTCGGTGTGCTCTGCAGTAGGGTGCTCCATACAAATTTTCCTTATGTGGAATTTTTCAGTGTAAAATAAGGTTTCTCCAATCGATCGCGGGTTTCACTTTTCATCATTTGCTAGGTCTAACTATGATGTTTTGAGTGGTCCCGCAAAAATTTTTTCTTGGACCGGGCCTTCCTTCCCGGCCCTGTCGGTGTGCTCTGCAGTAGGGTGCTCCATACAAATTTTCCTTATGTGGAATTTTTCAGTGTAAAATAAGGTTTCTCCAATCGATCGCGGGTTTCACTTTTCATCATTTGCTAGGTCTAACTATGATGTTTTGAGTGGTCCCGCAAAAATTTTTTCTTGGACCGGGCCTTCCTTCCCGGCCCTGTCGGTGTGTTCTGCAGTAGGGTGCTCCATACAAATTTTGCTTATGTGGAATTTTTCAGTGTAAAATAAGGTTTCTCCAATCGATCGCGGGTTTCACTTTTCATCATTTGCTAGGTCTAACTATGATGTTTTGAGTGGTCCCGCAAAAATTTTTTCTTGGACCGGGCCTTCCTTCCCGGCCCTGTCGGTGTGCTCTGCAGTAGGGTGCTCCATACATATTTTCCTTATGTGGAATTTTTCAGTGTAAAATAAGGTTTCTCCAATCGATCGCGGGTTTCACTTTTCATCATTTGCTAGGTCTAACTATGATGTTTTGAGTGGTCCCGCAAAAATTTTTTCTTGGACCGGGCCTTCCTTCCCGGCCCTGTCGGTGTGCTCTGCAGTAGGGTGCTCCATACAAATTTTGCTTATGTGGAATTTTTCAGTGTAAAATAAGGTTTCTCCAATCGATCGCGGGTTTCACTTTTCATCATTTGCTAGGTCTAACTATGATGTTTTGAGTGGTCCCGCAAAAATTTTTTCTTGGACCGGGCCTTCCTTCCCGGCCCTGTCGGTGTGCTCTGCAGTAGGGTGCTCCATACAAATTTTCCTTATGTGGAATTTTTCAGTGTAAAATAAGGTTTCTCCAATCGATCGCGGGTTTCACTTTTCATCATTTGCTAGGTCTAACTATGATGTTTTGAGTGGTCCCGCAAAAATTTTTTCTTGGACCGGGCCTTCCTTCCCGGCCCTGTCGGTGTGTTCTGCAGTAGGGTGCTCCATACATATTTTCCTTATGTGGAATTTTTCAGTGTAAAATAAGGTTTCTCCAATCGATCGCGGGTTTCACTTTTCATCATTTGCTAGGTCTAACTATGATGTTTTGAGTGGTCCCGCAAAAATTTTTTCTCTTGGCCAGTCGACCCTTTCGTCCATGTCGGTGTGCTCTGCAGTAGGGTGCTCCATACAAATTTTGCTTATGTGGAATTTTTCAGTGTAAAATAAGGTTTCTCCAATCGATCGCGGGTTTCACTTTTCATCATTTGCTAGGTCTAACTATGATGTTTTGAGTGGTCCCGCAAAAATTTTTTCTTGGACCGGGCCTTCCTTCCCGGCCCTGTCGGTGTGCTCTGCAGTAGGGTGCTCCATACATATTTTCCTTATGTGGAATTTTTCAGTGTAAAATAAGGTTTCTCCAATCGATCGCGGGTTTCACTTTTCATCATTTGCTAGGTCTAACTATGATGTTTTGAGTGGTCCCGCAAAAATTTTTTCTTGGACCGGGCCTTCCTTCCCGGCCCTGTCGGTGTGCTCTGCAGTAGGGTGCTCCATACAAATTTTGCTTATGTGGAATTTTTCAGTGTAAAATAAGGTTTCTCCAATCGATCGCGGGTTTCACTTTTCATCATTTGCTAGGTCTAACTATGATGTTTTGAGTGGTCCCGCAAAAATTTTTTCTTGGACCGGGCCTTCCTTCCCGGCCCTGTCGGTGTGCTCTGCAGTAGGGTGCTCCATACAAATTTTCCTTATGTGGAATTTTTCAGTGTAAAATAAGGTTTCTCCAATCGATCGCGGGTTTCACTTTTCATCATTTGCTAGGTCTAACTATGATGTTTTGAGTGGTCCCGCAAAAATTTTTTCTTGGACCGGGCCTTCCTTCCCGGCCCTGTCGGTGTGTTCTGCAGTAGGGTGCTCCATACAAATTTTGCTTATGTGGAATTTTTCAGTGTAAAATAAGGTTTCTCCAATCGATCGCGGGTTTCACTTTTCATCATTTGCTAGGTCTAACTATGATGTTTTGAGTGGTCCCGCAAAAATTTTTTCTTGGACCGGGCCTTCCTTCCCGGCCCTGTCGGTGTGCTCTGCAGTAGGGTGCTCCATACAAATTTTCCTTATGTGGAATTTTTCAGTGTAAAATAAGGTTTCTCCAATCGATCGCGGGTTTCACTTTTCATCATTTGCTAGGTCTAACTATGATGTTTTGAGTGGTCCCGCAAAAATTTTTTCTTGGACCGGGCCTTCCTTCCCGGCCCTGTCGGTGTGCTCTGCAGTAGGGTGCTCCATACAAATTTTCCTTATGTGGAATTTTTCAGTGTAAAATAAGGTTTCTCCAATCGATCGCGGGTTTCACTTTTCATCATTTGCTAGGTCTAACTATGATGTTTTGAGTGGTCCCGCAAAAATTTTTTCTTGGACCGGGCCTTCCTTCCCGGCCCTGTCGGTGTGCTCTGCAGTAGGGTGCTCCATACAAATTTTCCTTATGTGGAATTTTTCAGTGTAAAATAAGGTTTCTCCAATCGATCGCGGGTTTCACTTTTCATCATTTGCTAGGTCTAACTATGATGTTTTGAGTGGTCCCGCAAAAATTTTTTCTTGGACCGGGCCTTCCTTCCCGGCCCTGTCGGTGTGCTCTGCAGTAGGGTGCTCCATACAAATTTTCCTTATGTGGAATTTTTCAGTGTAAAATAAGGTTTCTCCAATCGATCGCGGGTTTCACTTTTCATCATTTGCTAGGTCTAACTATGATGTTTTGAGTGGTCCCGCAAAAATTTTTTCTTGGACCGGGCCTTCCTTCCCGGCCCTGTCGGTGTGCTCTGCAGTAGGGTGCTCCATACAAATTTTCCTTATGTGGAATTTTTCAGTGTAAAATAAGGTTTCTCCAATCGATCGCGGGTTTCACTTTTCATCATTTGCTAGGTCTAACTATGATGTTTTGAGTGGTCCCGCAAAAATTTTTTCTTGGACCGGGCCTTCCTTCCCGGCCCTGTCGGTGTGCTCTGCAGTAGGGTGCTCCATACAAATTTTCCTTATGTGGAATTTTTCAGTGTAAAATAAGGTTTCTCCAATCGATCGCGGGTTTCACTTTTCATCATTTGCTAGGTCTAACTATGATGTTTTGAGTGGTCCCGCAAAAATTTTTTCTTGGACCGGGCCTTCCTTCCCGGCCCTGTCGGTGTGCTCTGCAGTAGGGTGCTCCATACAAATTTTCCTTATGTGGAATTTTTCAGTGTAAAATAAGGTTTCTCCAATCGATCGCGGGTTTCACTTTTCATCATTTGCTAGGTCTAACTATGATGTTTTGAGTGGTCCCGCAAAAATTTTTTCTTGGACCGGGCCTTCCTTCCCGGCCCTGTCGGTGTGCTCTGCAGTAGGGTGCTCCATACAAATTTTCCTTATGTGGAATTTTTCAGTGTAAAATAAGGTTTCTCCAATCGATCGCGGGTTTCACTTTTCATCATTTGCTAGGTCTAACTATGATGTTTTGAGTGGTCCCGCAAAAATTTTTTCTTGGACCGGGCCTTCCTTCCCGGCCCTGTCGGTGTGCTCTGCAGTAGGGTGCTCCATACAAATTTTCCTTATGTGGAATTTTTCAGTGTAAAATAAGGTTTCTCCAATCGATCGCGGGTTTCACTTTTCATCATTTGCTAGGTCTAACTATGATGTTTTGAGTGGTCCCGCAAAAATTTTTTCTTGGACCGGGCCTTCCTTCCCGGCCCTGTCGGTGTGCTCTGCAGTAGGGTGCTCCATACAAATTTTCCTTATGTGGAATTTTTCAGTGTAAAATAAGGTTTCTCCAATCGATCGCGGGTTTCACTTTTCATCATTTGCTAGGTCTAACTATGATGTTTTGAGTGGTCCCGCAAAAATTTTTTCTTGGACCGGGCCTTCCTTCCCGGCCCTGTCGGTGTGCTCTGCAGTAGGGTGCTCCATACAAATTTTCCTTATGTGGAATTTTTCAGTGTAAAATAAGGTTTCTCCAATCGATCGCGGGTTTCACTTTTCATCATTTGCTAGGTCTAACTATGATGTTTTGAGTGGTCCCGCAAAAATTTTTTCTCTTGGCCAGTCGACCCTTTCGTCCATGTCGGTGTGTTCTGCAGTAGGGTGCTCCAACCAAGTTTTCCTAATGAAAGTTTTTCGTGGTTTCGTGTGAGTTAAAAACTCCGGAACTTGGCTTATTTTCACCATAATTTCCACATATGGTGACCAACTCAATAATCGTTTTGTGCGTATCCTATGGACAGTTTTTCGCGTTCAACTTGGTGAACTAGGGTTGTTTTCCCGAAGGGTAGAAAAATCTGGACTTAGCCAAATTTTGAAATCTCCAACCAATCTTGGCCTGTTAGATTATCTTGGTTGGGTTGCTATGGGCTGCTACGGCCTACTTGATAGGCAATGTTTCAACTCTTGGAAGCTTTCGTGGTTGTTTAGAACTGTCCATGGCCTTCTTGATAGAAATGGCTTATGGTGGCCATGGACTTAGCAACATTTTGAGATCCAATCTTGGCCTGTTAGAGTATCTTGGTTGGTTTGCTATGGGCTGGTACGGCCTACTTGATAGGCAATGTTTCAACTCTTGGAAGCTTTCGTGGTTGCTAAGCACTGTCCATGGCCTTCTTGATAGAAATGGCTTATGGTGGCCATGGACTTAGCAACATTTTGAGATCCAATCTTGGCCTGTTAGAGTATCTTGGTTGGTTTGCTATGGGCTGGTACGGCCTACTTGATAGGCAATGTTTCAACTCTTGGAAGCTTTCGTGGTTGCTAAGCACTGTCCATGGCCTTCTTGATAGAAATGGCTTATGGTGGCCATGGACTTAGCCAAATTTTGAAGTCTCCAACCAATCTTGGCCTGTTAGAGTATCTTGGTTGGGTTGCTATGGGCTGCTACGGCCTACTTGATAGGCAATGTTTCAACTCTTGGAAGCTTTCGTGGTTGCTAAGCACAGTTCGTGGCCTTCTTGATAGAAATGGCTTATGGTGGCCATGGACTTAGCAAAATTTTGAAATCTCCAACCAATCTTGGCCTGTTAGAGTATCTTGGTTGGGTTGCTATGGGCCGGTACGGCCTACTTGATAGGCAATGTTTCAACTCTTGGAAGCTCTCGTGGTTGCTAAGCACTGTTCGTGGCCTTCTTGATAGAAATGGCTTATGGTGGCCATGGACTTAGCAAAATTTTGAATTCTCCAACCAATCTTGGCCTGTTAGAGTATCTTGGTTGGGTTGCTATGGGCTGGTACGGCCTACTTGATAGGCAATGTTTCAACTCTTGGAAGCTTTCGTGGTTGCTAAGC
>NW_026525769.1:0-10000 GCF_943734725.1 Anopheles marshallii | reverse complement strand
CTAATAAGTGCACCAGTTCCAGTACCCAGAGGGCACCAGTCCCGGCCTGTTGCATGTATTAGCTCTGGCTTTTCCACAGTTATCCAATTAACTCATTGGGTTATGATCTTGTAAATTATAGCTGTTATACTGAGCCTTATGCGGTTTCACATTCATTTATGTTCGTACTTAGACATGCATGGCTTAACCTTTGAGACAAGCGTATATTACTGGTAGGATCAACCAGAATTCATTCGACTTCCAACAACATTAACCCTAAGTCAACCCGAAGCCGTTAAGCAACAGGAGACCACCGGTTCTCTTGGCCAACTTGTAGTGTGCAAGCACACTCCACCGAGACACTTCGTATCACCACTTCTAATAATTCGCTTTAGGTGTACGTGCCTTACTCACGCAACCTTACTCGTATCATTTTGTGTGTTTCCAGCAATCCAACACTATGTGAGCTATTCCAACTTGTACGTTCAACTGGTGAACATTATGTTGTGAAGGCGAGCTCCACTGTACTTACCACCGGGTATGGTGTTCGTACAACCATCAGTAAACATGCGAACCAACGACGATCGAAGGAACTGAATTCCGATCTCAGCATCGTTGGCTATGATCGGACAATTTACGGGCTTGCAATCCTCTACTTTCCAAGACCACTGTAGCGGTCTTCAACGTGCGTTCAACTTTCCAACACTTGTGAGCTATTCCAATCTATGCGTCCAACTGGTGAACATTATGTTGTGAAGTCGAGCTCCACTGTACTTACCACCGGTATGGTGTTCGTACAACCATCAGTAAACATGTGAACCAACGACGATCGAAGGAATAAATTCCGTTCTCAGCATCGTTGGCTATAATCGGGCAATTTACGGGCTTGCAATCCTCTCCTTTCCATGACTACCGGAGCAGTCTGGAATGTGTGTTTCCAGCAATCCAACACTATGTGAGCTATTCCAATCTATGCGTCCAACTGGTGAACATTATGTTGTGAAGGCGAGCTCCACTGTACTTACCACCGGGTATGGTGTTCGTACAACCATCAGTAAACATGTGAACCAACGACGATCGAAGGAATAAATTCCGTTCTCAGCATCGTTGGCTATAGATCGGGCAATTTACGGGCTTGCAATCCTCCTATGCACCTGGCAATGTATGGTAGTGTTTCCTGCTGCTTTCCTGATTTGGATGTGTACCATGGCCTTTATCAGGCACTCTCTACTAGCTCCGGAATCGAACCCTGATTCCCGCTTCCCGTCACAACCATGGTAGTCCTCTACACTACCATCAATAGTTGATGGGGCACAGTCAAGTGAAAGATCGGTACCAGACTTCAACTCAATCGGCCGATTGGTTTAACTAATAAGTGCACCGGTCCTACCACCTTCAGAAGCAGCATTCCCGGCCTGTTGCATGTATTAGCTCTGGTTTTCATCAATCTTTCCCTGCTGTGTTATACTGAGCTTATGCGGTTTCTCGATTGTCGTGCAAAGTGTGTTATCACACATACCCAATATGCTCAACTCTCATGTTCGTTTGACGCACCAAACTTTATTAGTGATGCACCACCGCAACAGGTTTTAATATACGCGATCGTGTGTGTTTCAGTGTGAACTTGGTGCGCCAAGTCCATTTGTGATGCATCACTTAGCTAACCATCTTTCGGGACTGTTTAGGGTATGTGCTCCTCCACATCTATGCTTACTCGTACACATTCTCTGTCAATAGGTTTAAGATCGGGCATTCTACCATATCATTGCCTTAATGCTTTCAAATCAAGGCTACCAGGGTAGCCTAATTGCGTTCGAAACTCAACTTGTGAGCTGTCGGCCCTAGAAGTTTTTTAGGCTGCTAGGACCTCTCTCATTTTTGCCTTTGGACTTCTCGAAGCTCAACTTGTGAGCAGTTCCATGCACCACTACCCGTATCTCTTAGCTTAGTTCTAGCCATGTGCGTTCAAAGCTCAACGTTAAGCTGTGTCCTGCACCACAATCGTTATATAATAAGCTTATCTCTAAGCTTTTTTGCGTTCAATGCTCAACGTTAAGCTATCCCTTCGCTTAGAACCTCGCTCTACATTTTGCCTTTGGACTTCTCGAAGCTCAACTTGTGAGCAGTTCCATGCACCACTATAGGTATCTCTTAGCTTAGTTCTAGCCATGTGCGTTCAAAGCTCAACGTTAAGCCTGTGTTCTGCACCACAATCCTTATATAATAAGCTTATCTCTAAGCTTTTTTGCGTTCAATGCTCAACGTTAAGCTATCCCTTCGCTTAGAACCCTCGCTCTATATTCAACTTTCAGATACCTCGAAGCTCAACTTATGTGGTCTGCTTTCGCTCTTGAAGGGGAAATTTTTCTGACAGAGGGGGGTTTTTGGGCCAAATTATGCAATATTAGTTTAACCTCCGTCGCAGAACCACATTTGACCAGGTCGAGAAAAAAATTTTTTCGTGACGACCTGGTCCCCCATAGTAGGGAATGAACATGACATCTTAACCATATTTGACCATTTTCAAATTTCTCGTCGCGGAATGATGACTTTACTAGTAAAATTTGTTCCGGGTAGGGACCTCCCATACAAAATTTTCATCGCTCCAAAAGTGATTTCGTTTCACTTTTCAACATTTACAAGGTCCATAAATCATGTTTTGAGACGATATGGAAAAAAAAATTTTTTGCCCGTCTCGACCAACTCGACCGATGGTGACCACAGTAGGGTGCTCCATACAAATTTTCCTTATGTGGAATTTTCAGTGTAAAATAAGGTTTCTCCAATCGATCGCGGGTTTCACTTTTCATCATTTGCTAGGTCTAACTATGATGTTTTGAGTGGTCCCCGCAAAAATTTTTTCTCTTGGCCAGTCGACCCTTTCGTCCATGTCGGTGTGCTCTGCAGTAGGGTGCTCCATACAAATTTTCCTTATGTGGAATTTTTCAGTGTAAAATAAGGTTTCTCCAATCGATCGCGGGTTTCACTTTTCATCATTTGCTAGGTCTAACTATGATGTTTTGAGTGGTCCCGCAAAAATTTTTTCTTGGACCGGGCCTTCCTTCCCGGCCCTGTCGGTGTGCTCTGCAGTAGGGTGCTCCATACAAATTTTCCTTATGTGGAATTTTTCAGTGTAAAATAAGGTTTCTCCAATCGATCGCGGGTTTCACTTTTCATCATTTGCTAGGTCTAACTATGATGTTTTGAGTGGTCCCCGCAAAAATTTTTTCTTGGACCGGGCCTTCCTTCCCGGCCCTGTCGGTGTGTTCTGCAGTAGGGTGCTCCATACAAATTTTGCTTATGTGGAATTTTTCAGTGTAAAATAAGGTTTCTCCAATCGATCGCGGGTTTCACTTTTCATCATTTGCTAGGTCTAACTATGATGTTTTGAGTGGTCCCCGCAAAAATTTTTTCTTGGACCGGGCCTTCCTTCCCGGCCCTGTCGGTGTGCTCTGCAGTAGGGTGCTCCATACAAATTTTCCTTATGTGGAATTTTTCAGTGTAAAATAAGGTTCTTCTCCAATCGATCGCGGGTTTCACTTTTCATCATTTGCTAGGTCTAACTATGATGTTTTGAGTGGTCCCGCAAAAATTTTTTCTCTTGGCCAGTCGACCCTTTCGTCCATGTCGGTGTGCTCTGCAGTAGGGTGCTCCATACAAATTTTCCTTATGTGGAATTTTTCAGTGTAAAAATAAGGTTTCTCCAATCGATCGCGGGTTTCACTTTTCATCATTTGCTAGGTCTAACTATGATGTTTTTGAGTGGTCCCGCAAAAATTTTTTCTTGGACCGGGCCTTCCTTCCCGGCCCTGTCGGTGTGCTCTGCAGTAGGGTGCTCCATACAAATTTTCCTTATGTGGAATTTTTCAGTGTAAAATAAGGTTTCTCCAATCGATCGCGGGTTTCACTTTTCATCATTTGCTAGGTCTAACTATGATGTTTTGAGTGGTCCCGCAAAAATTTTTTCTTGGACCGGGCCTTCCTTCCCGGCCCTGTCGGTGTGTTCTGCAGTAGGGTGCTCCATACAAATTTTGCTTATGTGGAATTTTTCAGTGTAAAATAAGGTTTCTCCAATCGATCGCGGGTTTCACTTTTCATCATTTGCTAGGTCTAACTATGATGTTTTGAGTGGTCCCGCAAAAATTTTTTCTTGGACCGGGCCTTCCTTCCCGGCCCTGTCGGTGTGCTCTGCAGTAGGGTGCTCCATACAAATTTTCCTTATGTGGAATTTTTCAGTGTAAAATAAGGTTTCTCCAATCGATCGCGGGTTTCACTTTTCATCATTTGCTAGGTCTAACTATGATGTTTTGAGTGGTCCCGCAAAAATTTTTTCTTGGACCGGGCCTTCCTTCCCGGCCCTGTCGGTGTGCTCTGCAGTAGGGTGCTCCATACAAATTTTCCTTATGTGGAATTTTTTCAGTGTAAAATAAGGTTTCTCCAATCGATCGCGGGTTTCACTTTTCATCATTTGCTAGGTCTAACTATGATGTTTTGAGTGGTCCCGCAAAAATTTTTTCTTGGACCGGGCCTTCCTTCCCGGCCCTGTCGGTGTGCTCTGCAGTAGGGTGCTCCATACAAATTTTCCTTATGTGGAATTTTTCAGTGTAAAATTAAGGTTTCTCCAATCGATCGCGGGTTTCACTTTTCATCATTTGCTAGGTCTAACTATGATGTTTTGAGTGGCCCCGCAAAAATTTTTTCTTGGACCGGGCCTTCCTTCCCGGCCCTGTCGGTGTGCTCTGCAGTAGGGTGCTCCATACAAATTTTCCTTATGTGGAATTTTTCAGTGTAAAATAAGGTTTCTCCAATCGATCGCGGGTTTCACTTTTCATCATTTGCTAGGTCTAACTATGATGTTTTGAGTGGTCCCGCAAAAATTTTTTCTTGGACCGGGCCTTCCTTCCCGGCCCTGTCGGTGTGTTTCTGCAGTAGGGTGCTCCATACAAATTTTGCTTATGTGGAATTTTTCAGTGTAAAATAAGGTTTCTCCAATCGATCGCGGGTTTCACTTTTCATCATTTGCTAGGTCTAACTATGATGTTTTGAGTGGTCCCGCAAAAATTTTTTCTTGGACCGGGCCTTCCTTCCCGGCCCTGTCGGTGTGCTCTGCAGTAGGGTGCTCCATACAAATTTTCCTTATGTGGAATTTTTCAGTGTAAAATAAGGTTTCTCCAATCGATCGCGGGTTTCACTTTTCATCATTTGCTAGGTCTAACTATGATGTTTTGAGTGGTCCCGCCACAAATTTTTTCTTGGACCGGGCCTTCCTTCCCGGCCCTGTCGGTGTGCTCTGCAGTAGGGTGCTCCATACAAATTTTCTTTATGTGGAATTTTTCAGTGTAAAATAAGGTTTCTCCAATCGATCGCGGGTTTCACTTTTCATCATTTGCTAGGTCTAACTATGATGTTTTGAGTGGTCCCGCAAAAATTTTTTCTCTTGGCCAGTCGACCCCTTTCGTCCATGTCGGTGTGTTCTGCAGTAGGGTGCTCCATACAAATTTTGCTTATGTGGAATTTTTCAGTGTAAAATAAGGTTTCTCCAATCGATCGCGGGTTTCACTTTTCATCATTTGCTAGGTCTAACTATGATGTTTTGAGTGGTCCCGCAAAAATTTTTTCTTGGACCGGGCCTTCCTTCCCGGCCCTGTCGGTGTGCTCTGCAGTAGGGTGCTCCATACAAATTTTGCTTATGTGGAATTTTTCAGTGTAAAATAAGGTTTCTCCAATCGATCGCGGGTTTCACTTTTCATCATTTGCTAGGTCTAAACTATGATGTTTTGAGTGGTCCCGCAAAAATTTTTTCTTGGACCGGGCCTTCCTTCCCGGCCCTGTCGGTGTGCTCTGCAGTAGGGTGCTCCATACAAATTTTCCTTATGTGGAATTTTTCAGTGTAAAATAAGGTTTCTCCAATCGATCGCGGGTTTCACTTTTCATCATTTGCTAGGTCTAACTATGATGTTTTGAGTGGTCCCGCAAAAATTTTTTCTTGGACCGGGCCTTCCTTCCCGGCCCTGTCGGTGTGCTCTGCAGTAGGGTGCTCCATACAAAATTTTCCTTATGTGGAATTTTTCAGTGTAAATAAGGTTCTCCAATCGATCGCGGGTTTCACTTTTCATCATTTGCTAGGTCTAACTATGATGTTTTGAGTGGTCCCGCAAAAATTTTTTCTTGGACCGGGCCTTCCTTCCCGGCCCTGTCGGTGTGCTCTGCAGTAGGGTGCTCCATACAAATTTTCCTTATGTGGAATTTTTCAGTGTAAAATAAGGTTTCTCCAATCGATCGCGGGTTTCACTTTTCATCATTTGCTAGGTCTAACTATGATGTTTTGAGTGGTCCCCGCAAAAATTTTCCTTGGACCGGGCCTTCCTTCCCGGCCCTGTCGGTGTGCTCTGCAGTAGGGTGCTCCATACAAATTTTCCTTATGTGGAATTTTTCAGTGTAAAATAAGGTTTCTCCAATCGATCGCGGGTTTCACTTTTCATCATTTGCTAGGTCTAACTATGATGTTTTGAGTGGTCCCGCAAAAATTTTTTTCTTGGACCGGGCCTTCCTTCCCGGCCCTGTCGGTGTGCTCTGCAGTAGGGTGCTCCATACAAATTTTCCTTATGTGGAATTTTTCAGTGTAAAATAAGGTTTCTCCAATCGATCGCGGGTTTCACTTTTCATCATTTGCTAGGTCTAACTATGATGTTTTGAGTGGTCCCGCCAAAAATTTTTCTTGGACCGGGCCTTCCTTCCCGGCCCTGTCGGTGTGCTCTGCAGTAGGGTGCTCCATACATATTTCCTTATGTGGAATTTTTCAGTGTAAAATAAGGTTTCTCCAATCGATCGCGGGTTTCACTTATCATCATTTGCTAGGTCTAACTATGATGTTTTGAGTGGTCCCCGCAAAAATTTTTTCTTGGACCGGGCCTTCCTTCCCGGCCCTGTCGGTGTGCTCTGCAGTAGGGTGCTCCATACAAATTTTGCTTATGTGGAATTTTTCAGTGTAAAATAAGTTTTCTCCAATCGATCGCGGGTTTCACTTTTCATCATTTGCTAGGTCTAACTATGATGTTTTGAGTGGTCCCGCAAAAATTTTTTCTTGGACCGGGCCCTTCTTCCCGGCCCGGTCGGTGTGCTCTGCAGTAGGGTGCTCCATACAAAATTTCCTTATGTGGAATTTTTCAGTGTAAAATAAGGTTTCTCCAATCGATCGCGGGTTTCACTTTTCATCATTTGCTAGGTCTAACTATGATGTTTTGAGTGGTCCCGCAAAAATTTTTTCTTGGACCGGGCCTTCCTTCCCGGCCCTGTCGGTGTGCTCTGCAGTAGGGTGCTCCATACAAATTTTCCTTATGTGGAATTTTTCAGTGTAAATAAGGTTTCTCCAATCGATCGCGTTTTCACTTTTCATCATTTGCTAGGTCTAACTATGATGTTTTGAGTGGTCCCGCAAAAATTTTTTCTTGGACCGGGCCTTCCTTCCCGGCCCTGTCGGTGTGCTCTGCAGTAGGGTGCTCCATACATATTTTCCTTATGTGGAATTTTTCAGTGTAAAATAAGGTTTCTCCAATCGATCGCGGGTTTCACTTTTCATCATTTGCTAGGTCTAACTATGATGTTTTGAGTGGTCCCGCAAAAATTTTTTCTTGGACCGGGCCCTTCCTTCCCGGCCCTGTCGGTGTGCTCTGCAGTAGGGTGCTCCATACAAATTTTCCTTATGTGGAATTTTTCAGTGTAAAATAAGGTTTCTCCAATCGATCGCGGGTTTCACTTTTCATCATTTGCTAGGTCTAACTATGATGTTTTGAGTGGTCCCGCAAAAATTTTTTCCTTGGACCGGGCCCTTCCTTCCCGGCCCTGTCGGTGTGCTCTGCAGTAGGGTGCTCCATACAAATTTTCCTTATGTGGAATTTTTCAGTGTAAAATAAGGTTTCTCCAATCGATCGCGGGTTTCACTTTTCATCATTTGCTAGGTCTAACTATGATGTTTTGAGTGGTCCCGCAAAAATTTTTTCTTGGACCGGGCCTTCCTTCCCGGCCCTGTCGGTGTGCTCTGCAGTAGGGTGCTCCATACAAATTTTGCTTATGTGGAATTTTTCAGTGTAAAAATAAGGTTTCTCCAATCGATCGCGGGTTTCACTTTTCATCATTTGCTAGGTCTAACTATGATGTTTTGAGTGGTCCCGCAAAAATTTTTTCTCTTAGCCAGTCAACCCTTTCGTCCATGTCGGTGTGTTCTGCAGTAGGGTGCTCCAACCAAGTTTTCCTAATGAAAGTTTTTCGTGGTTTCGTGTGAGTTAAAAACTCCGGAACTTGGCTTATTTTCACCATAATTTCCACATATGGTGACCAACTCAATAAACGTTTTGTGCGTATCCTATGGACAGTTTTTCGCGTTCAACTTGGTGAACTAGGGTTGTTTTCCCGAAGGGTAGAAAAATCTGGACTTAGCCAAATTTTGAAATCTCCAACCAATCTTGGCCTGTTAGATTATCTTGGTTGGGTTGCTATGGGCTGCTACGGCCTACTTGATAGGCAATGTTTCAACTCTTGGAAGCTTTCGTGGTTGTTTAGAACTGTCCATGGCCTTCTTGATAGAAATGGCTTATGGTGGCCATGGACTTAGCAACATTTTGAGATCCAATCTTGGCCTGTTAGAGTATCTTGGTTGGTTTGCTATGGGCTGGTACGGCCTACTTGATAGGCAATGTTTCAACTCTTGGAAGCTTTCGTGGTTGCTAAGCACTGTCCATGGCCTTCTTGATAGAAATGGCTTATGGTGGCCATGGACTTAGCCAAATTTTGAAGTCTCCAACCAATCTTGGCCTGTTAGAGTATCTTGGTTGGTTTGCTATGGGCTGGTACGCCTACTTGATAGGCAATGTTTCAACTCTTGGAAGCTTTCGTGGTTGCTAAGCACTGTTCGTGGCCTTCTTGATAGAAATGGCTTATGGTGGCCATGGACTTAGCCAAATTTTTGAATTCTCCAACCAATCTTGGCCTGTTAGAGTATCTTGGTTGGGTTGCTATGGGCTGGTACGGCCTACTTGATAGGCAATGTTCAACTCTTGGAAGCTTTCGTGGTTGCTAAGCACTGTTCGTGGCCTTCTTGATAGAAATGGCTTATGGTGGCCATGGACTTAGCCAAATTTTGAAGTCTCCAACCAATCTTGGCCTGTTAGAGTATCTTGGTTGGGTTGCTATGGGCTGGTACGGCCTACTTGATAGGCAATGTTTCAACTCTTGGAAGCTTTCGTGGTTGCTAAGCACTGTCCATGGCCTTCTTGATAGAAATTGCTTATGGTGGCCATGGACTTAGCCAAATTTTGAAGTCTCCAACCCAATCTTGGCCTGTTAGAGTATCTTGGTTGGGTTGCTATGGGCTGCTACGGCCTACTTGATAGGCAATGTTTCAACTCTTGGAAGCTTTCGTGGTTGCTAAGCACTGTCCATGGCCTTCTTGATAGAAATGGCTTATGGTGGCCATGGACTTAGCCAAATTTTGAAGTCTCCCAACCAATCTCTTGGCCTGTTAGAGTATCTTGGTTGGGTTGCTATGGGCTGGTACGGCCTACTTGATAGGCAATGTTTCAACTCTTGGAAGCTTTCGTGGTTGCTAAGCACTGTCCATGGCCTTCTTGATAGAAATGGCTTATGGTGGCCATGGACTTAGCCAAATTTTGAAGTCTCCAACCAATCTTGGCCTGTTAGAGTATCTTGGTTGGGTTGCTATGGGCTGCTACGGCCTACTTGATGAGGCAATGTTTCAACTCTTGGAAGCTTTCGTGGTTGCTAAGCTACTGTCCATTGGCCTTCTTGATAGAAATGGCTTATGGTGGCCATGGACTTAGCCAAATTTTGAAGTCTCCAACCAATCTTGGCCTGTTAGAGTATCTTGGTTGGGTTGCTATGTCCATGGCCTTCTTGATAGGCAATGTTTCAACTCTTGGAAGCTTTCGTGGTTGCTAAGCACTGTCCATGGGCCTTCTTGATAGAAATGGCTTTTGGTGGCCATGGACTTAGCAAAAATTTTGAA
>NW_026525767.1:0-29475 GCF_943734725.1 Anopheles marshallii | reverse complement strand
TTAATCATTAGGACACTGGACATGATTACACTACAAATTCACATTATATTTATATAGAAGGTTAAACAACCTTTCTCATTTATATAGAAGGTTAAACAACAACTCATCTACGTCCTAATACAGTAATTTTATTCGTACCTCTTCACGATGCAGCTGGTGGACAATTACATTGCTCTAAAGTGCAATCAATGTCTTGCTAGTTTTGTTTAAAAGTTAGTAAGTCTTGACTCTTGCGTATCAGCGACAATCATGAATTATGTTTCAATTGTAGATATCATTATGGACAATTAAACCTCTTTGGCCCTATCTAACCGTATCCACAATGCATTGCTTTTGCTACTGCAAGATTCAACGTTATTAATTCAGCCACACATGGTTTCTAGTGTCCAAAGGCTGGATCAAATGATGCAGGACTTTTGGCAGCTCGGATTATAACGAGCGTGAGAAAAGATAGCCAAAGATCGAATGGTTATCGTTCCATCAATCTTAACTAAGATACCAATGTCGTATGGGTAGATAGCAACCGTTACGGTAATGCTCCTCTTATGCCATAGACCATATAAAGGATTCGATCGACCAGCGGTACAATTATGGTATCGCATCGGAACAATTAGCCTGGTTGCCCGCTATAATTTTGCATGCAATTATTGATTATTCATTAATTATAATTATTAACAACACATGCAACAGATGACAAAAATAGATTCCGATAATTTATTGTGATATTTTACCGTGAACTTGCGAGGGTTCTCTTATATATTTAACTAATAAAACACAGTTTGGAAAATTGCAACGCAATGCAATGACACATTGCGCAGGTTTAACGGTGTTTTGATGAGTGGTTTTAAAAAACTGACACACCGACAAAAAGAGAGGTTCGTGAGCTCCATCATGCTATCCTCTTTCTTTAGCCTGCTGACAGAATCATAACAAATCCGCACGCAGCCTAAATCAAAGCAAATTACAAACAAAAACCATGACATTTTCTTACCGGTATCAAAAGAAGTTGTGTTGTGAGCCAAATAGTGAATTCGACCGGTGTTTCTGTGTACACCTGATCACAGCCCTTCTTCGTGAGAGTGTTTAGCCATTTATTGCCTGCCAGCGACTGAACGTCCCATACAAACCCGTAGGATACAAGGTATGTTTGTACGGACCAATTTACAACAACTTGACTCGTCCATTTATTTACTCGGTTGTATTGTTGCAGTTCAATCCGGCAATCCTGCATCTGATCCGAGAGTGTAGCCCAGGACCCGGGCGTGTCTGCTTTGAGCAAAAGACCGGCGATTTGCTCAATTTTGGCCAAAACCTTCACGCAGACTTTCTTCAACTCTGTCACGCTGTGTCATATGCTCCGGTGTGCATTGGATCATTTCCAGCAGTGCAATGTGTTTCCTTCATATCCGATAGCAATCCGGCCGTACCAGTCAGCTGTACCATCGACCAGCACCATGTAAGTTTCAATATGTTGATAGAGTGAAGTGTACACGGCTAAAGTATATGTCATACCTCTTACAGATCACATCACCCAATTACGGACACACACAGGATCAACACAGGTTGTGCAACCAACGGTACTAATGAAGACAGGATTATTATTTGGCGCAGTGTTTCGTGTATTAGATTGGCCGACGACGTCGCTTGACCGGCGTGAATGGCTTACAGGATTCCTACAGCGGGTCAAGGCCGCGTGAGGCCTAAAGAAGAATGTTTAGTGCTCGTGTTGTTTAGTGCGATTACGATTGTTCCGTTGATGCGATTTATAGTTGTGCTATCCCGCTTACGTTATGTTAATCTTAGGTCAGTGTTTATAGATGGCATAAACACGGACCTAAGACAGGACATTACAGTTGTTCTTTTAATAAATAAACGAATACTTTTAATGGATTTACGGTTTTTAATGTTTCGGGTTTTTACCTCACAAACTACGTTTGCTGTTCGATTTGAATGCGAATTACAGGTTACGTCCGATAAGTATGAGAATGGGTTTTACATGTACGTTTGATGCTGCTATACGGGCAATTTGTATGTATGATGAGCTATACAAAATAGCTCGAACTACATCGGACAGTCGAACAAACTATAAGTATAAATTGTTAGTGATAGTGAAAACGTTGGTACGATCGATTATTTCATTACCAGCACGTTATCGGTAAAGCGTTTTTCATTCAGTATGTGTATTCAGAGTTTGCTATGGCTAATATAGGAGTGCATAGGGTCGGATCAATGCCGATCAGTTCGTAGTTGGTAGCTTGTTCGATCAGATCGTATTTGAGTGTGGAATGCTAATGTGTGTAATGCTATGGAATGTTTCAATCGCACAGGTTTTATTTGTCACGCATTAGAACAATTGTTTCCACCATACGCTGACAAACCGGTAAAGGCTTGCTTATCATCAGAGACCCTGGTTGAAATGTTTTCGGAAATCTGTTCTCCAATTCAATACATCGATTAATGGTTCAACATTTGCTTTTCACTGTGGAAATTAGAAAGCATATGTATCACAAATTGGGACCGTTGCTATTGAAGCTATATTAAACGCATGTTTGTTTTTATTTTTTACAATGGGGACAACCCCCATCGATACGATACAATCGAGATAAAACAACCGATGCAATCGAGATAAAATTCTTGCATCTTCTCGGTATAAATGGTGCAGCTAAATTGCCTTGCATTCTGGTGCCTGCGATGCGCTAGCAGGTTAATCCAAAGGAGTCTGCTTACCTATCGACTCAAATGTTCGCCGATGTATGTAAGTGTGAGCATCTTTGCTTATGTTAAGTTAACAGCCGTGAAAATTGGGCTCGTCAACATTCAACGCTTCAACAATTTTTTTTTGGTTAATGAGTTGTGAACGAAATAGCTGTTAGTAAGTTAGTGTGGTAAAAGCAAAAGCGTGCGATTTTTTTTTTTTTTTTTTTTTTACAAGGAGGGGAAACCTTCCAAAGGCTGACACGTGTACCGGATTGCGGACACGTAGTGGGGGATTCACAACTTTAAGAGTTGCGGGACCGCCCTAAAACCTAACTCCTTGAGCCATTTTGCATAAGCAAGGCTGGCGTCAACCGACTAGCATGCTATGTGTTATGCTAGTTATGTTGGTTTGCTGTTAGTGTGCAAACTGGTTAACCGGGGGGGTTACATCAACCGATCGCGGATATGATGCGTTCCTAAATAGAAACGAAAGAAATATTACAACTGAAATCTTGAGTGATATTCTGCTACTTACCGGATGATGGTTATTTGCCCTGCTATTTGTGTGGATGCTGGTCACACGTGGGCAGGCGTCAGCCAACTAGCATGTGTACCAATCCTAAATAATTTTTTCAACACAAATATTAGTATTGAATCAAATACACTGATCAACAAAACATGGTTACTTACTGGAAGATGATAATTGTCCTGCTGCTGGTACGCGTATCGTGTTGTCGCTCAACACGTTTCCCGCGCAATGACCGCAACCAGGGCTGCGAACACGTTCTCCCCGTGCTCTTTGCGGAACATATATTCCGCAAAGTAGCCCTCCAACGAACCTTGTATGTTGGTCCCCTTCTGCTTCAGGAAATGCTTCAACCACCGCCACACATTCTCGATCCGTTGGGTGTGGACATCACCCTGGAGCGGATCCACGAAGTTCTGCGAATGGTTGACGGTGGCGTGCTCATATCCCAAGCCGGCGAGTCCGTTGTATCCCGCCCAGCAGTCAGAGAGGATACGTGTTCCGGGGGCCACATGTCGCTGGATGAGTCCGTGCAACACAGACTGTGTCCGGGTCGCCACTCGCTCGAGGAAGATTTCGCCGGTTTCCCGGCAAATACCGCCAACCAACCACTCCCGGTTAGCGTTGCTGATCCGGCCAATGTTATACTTACGGCGGACGACCTTTGTTTCGTCTACCTCGACGGTCATCCCTGCTCCGCCGATTTGCCGCGATGTTCGATCGAACTCATAATCGAATAGGAAATCGCGGAGCAGCCTGTACCACTCCAG
Organism: Anopheles marshallii; assembly: GCF_943734725.1. Taxonomy (NCBI): domain Eukaryota; kingdom Metazoa; phylum Arthropoda; class Insecta; order Diptera; family Culicidae; genus Anopheles; species Anopheles marshallii. Next base: position 25,482 of record NW_026525767.1, on the reverse strand, counting down.
GACCGCGCATCGGCTCAACCCGGTCTCCGTGATTGCGCGGCTCACGGGTGATTTGGCCGCCCACTCGTAGAACAGGCGCGTCAACGTGCCCAAACTACTTTTCGCGTCGTAAAAAATCGACCCCGTGCGGATGCTGCAAGAAGCCGCACATGCCTTACGGCGGCACAGCCACTTGAACCGGTCACCGGCGGTCACTTTTTTTAGCTTCATCGAGCCACTACAATTTGGGCACGACTGCTCGCGCTTCAGCAGCCCCTTGCCCTGCAGCCACTCGATCCCACGCAACGGATCACTAAACAGTACACTCAAATCACCACTGTTTGTAATTTCCATCGTGGAAAATGCACGGAAAAAAGCGGAAAGTACGGGAAAGATAAACTGTTCGCACAGTACCAAACACGCGCTGCCAATGGTTTGGCCAATATGCAATTTTGGCGCTTTTTTGATTTGCCTCAATCCAACTTACACACACCTCCATTTGATCCGTAAAAATTTAGTAAACTTGCTGGTATGTGTATCGCTAATTGCCATTAGCGCACCTACACATACGCAATTGTACTAGTAGAATAGTGGACCGACCTAAGCATGAAACAAAGAAACTCATTCATTCTGTGCACGACCTATCACAACCTTTCTTTCATTGAACCCATTGGCAGCGCGTGTTTGGTACTGCGCGAACAGTTTATCTTTCCCGTACTTTCCGCTTTTTTCCGTGCATTTTCCACGATGGAAATTACAAACAGTGGTAATTTGAGTGTACTGTTTAGTGATCCGTTGCGTGGGATCGAGTGGCTGCAGGGCAAGGGGCTGCTGAAGCGCGAGCAGTCGTGCCCAAATTGTAGTGGCTCGATGAAGCTAAAAAAAGTGACCGCCGGTGACCGGTTCAAGTGGCTGTGCCGCCGTAAGGCATGTGCGGCTTCTTGCAGCATCCGCACGGGGTCGATTTTTTACGACGCGAAAAGTAGTTTGGGCACGTTGACGCGCCTGTTCTACGAGTGGGCGGCCAAATCACCCGTGAGCCGCGCAATCACGGAGACCGGGTTGAGCCGATGCGCGGTCCTGGAGTGGTACAGGCTGCTCCGCGATTTCCTATTCGATTATGAGTTCGATCGAACATCGCGGCAAATCGGCGGAGCAGGGATGACCGTCGAGGTAGACGAAACAAAGGTCGTCCGCCGTAAGTATAACATTGGCCGGATCAGCAACGCTAACCGGGAGTGGTTGGTTGGCGGTATTTGCCGGGAAACCGGCGAAATCTTCCTCGAGCGAGTGGCGACCCGGACACAGTCTGTGTTGCACGGACTCATCCAGCGACATGTGGCCCCCGGAACACGTATCCTCTCTGACTGCTGGGCGGGATACAACGGACTCGCCGGCTTGGGATATGAGCACGCCACCGTCAACCATTCTCAGAACTTCGTGGATCCGCTCCAGGGTGATGTCCACACCCAACGGATCGAGAATGTGTGGCGGTGGTTGAAGCATTTCCTGAAGCAGAAGGGGACTAACATACAAGGTTCGTTGGAGGGCTACTTTGCGGAATATATGTTCCGCAAAGAGCACGGGGAGAACGTGTTCGCAGCCCTGGTTGCGGTCATTGCGCGGGAAACGTGTTGAGCGACAACACGATACGCGTACCAGCAGCAGGACAATTATCATCTTCCAGTAAGTAACCATGTTTTGTTGATCAGTGTATTTGATTCAATACTAATATTTGTGTTGAAAAAATTATTTAGGATTGGTACACATGCTAGTTGGCTGACGCCTGCCCACGTGTGACCAGCATCCACACAAATAGCAGGGCAAATAACCATCATCCGGTAAGTAGCAGAATATCACTCAAGATTTCAGTTGTAATATTTCTTTCGTTTCTATTTAGGAACGCATCATATCCGCGATCGGTTGATGTAACCCCCCCGGTTAACCAGTTTGCACACTAACAGCAAACCAACATAACTAGCATAACACATAGCATGCTAGTCGGTTGACGCCAGCCTTGCTTATGCAAAATGGCTCAAGGAGTTAGGTTTTAGGGCGGTCCCGCAACTCTTAAAGTTGTGAATCCCCCACTACGTGTCCGCAATCCGGTACACGTGTCAGCCTTTGGAAGGTTTCCCCTCCTTGTAAAAAAAAAAAAAAAAAAAAAATCGCACGCTTTTGCTTTTACCACACTAACTTACTAACAGCTATTTCGTTCACAACTCATTAACCAAAAAAAAATTGTTGAAGCGTTGAATGTTGACGAGCCCAATTTTCACGGCTGTTAACTTAACATAAGCAAAGATGCTCACACTTACATACATCGGCGAACATTTGAGTCGATAGGTAAGCAGACTCCTTTGGATTAACCTGCTAGCGCATCGCAGGCACCAGAATGCAAGGCAATTTAGCTGCACCATTTATACCGAGAAGATGCAAGAATTTTATCTCGATTGCATCGGTTGTTTTATCTCGATTGTATCGTATCGATGGGGGTTGTCCCCATTGTAAAAAATAAAAACAAACATGCGTTTAATATAGCTTCAATAGCAACGGTCCCAATTTGTGATACATATGCTTTCTAATTTCCACAGTGAAAAGCAAATGTTGAACCATTAATCGATGTATTGAATTGGAGAACAGATTTCCGAAAACATTTCAACCAGGGTCTCTGATGATAAGCAAGCCTTTACCGGTTTGTCAGCGTATGGTGGAAACAATTGTTCTAATGCGTGACAAATAAAACCTGTGCGATTGAAACATTCCATAGCATTACACACATTAGCATTCCACACTCAAATACGATCTGATCGAACAAGCTACCAACTACGAACTGATCGGCATTGATCCGACCCTATGCACTCCTATATTAGCCATAGCAAACTCTGAATACACATACTGAATGAAAAACGCTTTACCGATAACGTGCTGGTAATGAAATAATCGATCGTACCAACGTTTTCACTATCACTAACAATTTATACTTATAGTTTGTTCGACTGTCCGATGTAGTTCGAGCTATTTTGTATAGCTCATCATACATACAAATTGCCCGTATAGCAGCATCAAACGTACATGTAAAACCCATTCTCATACTTATCGGACGTAACCTGTAATTCGCATTCAAATCGAACAGCAAACGTAGTTTGTGAGGTAAAAACCCGAAACATTAAAAACCGTAAATCCATTAAAAGTATTCGTTTATTTATTAAAAGAACAACTGTAATGTCCTGTCTTAGGTCCGTGTTTATGCCATCTATAAACACTGACCTAAGATTAACATAACGTAAGCGGGATAGCACAACTATAAATCGCATCAACGGAACAATCGTAATCGCACTAAACAACACGAGCACTAAACATTCTTCTTTAGGCCTCACGCGGCCTTGACCCGCTGTAGGAATCCTGTAAGCCATTCACGCCGGTCAAGCGACGTCGTCGGCCAATCTAATACACGAAACACTGCGCCAAATAATAATCCTGTCTTCATTAGTACCGTTGGTTGCACAACCTGTGTTGATCCTGTGTGTGTCCGTAATTGGGTGATGTGATCTGTAAGAGGTATGACATATACTTTAGCCGTGTACACTTCACTCTATCAACATATTGAAACTTACATGGTGCTGGTCGATGGTACAGCTGACTGGTACGGCCGGATTGCTATCGGATATGAAGGAAACACATTGCACTGCTGGAAATGATCCAATGCACACCGGAGCATATGACACAGCGTGACAGAGTTGAAGAAAGTCTGCGTGAAGGTTTTGGCCAAAATTGAGCAAATCGCCGGTCTTTTGCTCAAAGCAGACACGCCCGGGTCCTGGGCTACACTCTCGGATCAGATGCAGGATTGCCGGATTGAACTGCAACAATACAACCGAGTAAATAAATGGACGAGTCAAGTTGTTGTAAATTGGTCCGTACAAACATACCTTGTATCCTACGGGTTTGTATGGGACGTTCAGTCGCTGGCAGGCAATAAATGGCTAAACACTCTCACGAAGAAGGGCTGTGATCAGGTGTACACAGAAACACCGGTCGAATTCACTATTTGGCTCACAACACAACTTCTTTTGATACCGGTAAGAAAATGTCATGGTTTTTGTTTGTAATTTGCTTTGATTTAGGCTGCGTGCGGATTTGTTATGATTCTGTCAGCAGGCTAAAGAAAGAGGATAGCATGATGGAGCTCACGAACCTCTCTTTTTGTCGGTGTGTCAGTTTTTTAAAACCACTCATCAAAACACCGTTAAACCTGCGCAATGTGTCATTGCATTGCGTTGCAATTTTCCAAACTGTGTTTTATTAGTTAAATATATAAGAGAACCCTCGCAAGTTCACGGTAAAATATCACAATAAATTATCGGAATCTATTTTTGTCATCTGTTGCATGTGTTGTTAATAATTATAATTAATGAATAATCAATAATTGCATGCAAAATTATAGCGGGCAACCAGGCTAATTGTTCCGATGCGATACCATAATTGTACCGCTGGTCGATCGAATCCTTTATATGGTCTATGGCATAAGAGGAGCATTACCGTAACGGTTGCTATCTACCCATACGACATTGGTATCTTAGTTAAGATTGATGGAACGATAACCATTCGATCTTTGGCTATCTTTTCTCACGCTCGTTATAATCCGAGCTGCCAAAAGTCCTGCATCATTTGATCCAGCCTTTGGACACTAGAAACCATGTGTGGCTGAATTAATAACGTTGAATCTTGCAGTAGCAAAAGCAATGCATTGTGGATACGGTTAGATAGGGCCAAAGAGGTTTAATTGTCCATAATGATATCTACAATTGAAACATAATTCATGATTGTCGCTGATACGCAAGAGTCAAGACTTACTAACTTTTAAACAAAACTAGCAAGACATTGATTGCACTTTAGAGCAATGTAATTGTCCACCAGCTGCATCGTGAAGAGGTACGAATAAAATTACTGTATTAGGACGTAGATGAGTTGTTGTTTAACCTTCTATATAAATGAGAAAGGTTGTTTAACCTTCTATATAAATATAATGTGAATTTGTAGTGTAATCATGTCCAGTGTCCTAATGATTAAAGCAACGGTATTAATGATAATTGATGATGAGGAGATGTAATGATGTAAATAGTAGCAGCTTAAACAGGGGACAACAAGTGATGCATCAGTTCTTAAACCAGCGGGCGCGCAAGGGGACGTTACCAATGTGTGGCAAAGTTGCAAAGTGCAGTGCATTTTTTGTGAATGTTTATACAAGCTACCATTAAAAATAATGTAAGAAATCATCAGAAAAAAAAATATCATGCATAAGACGAGCTGAGTTTTTCGATGACACCAGTCGATCGTATTGGCATTTCATAGCACTATATTCCATTATCGTATGAACCATGCTTCTTGCACAAACCAGCGCTTTGAGGCGAGACTCATAATCCTCATCACCATCAGTTATTTGAACACCACAGAACAATATTAATGGCATTTGGTAGAGTACTGTGTTAGAAAATTGGTCTTGGACATTACTGTTAACCTACCACAGACGAAAAGCATAAACTATCCAAGCATTAAACATAAAGGCAGCACTGCACCCTTTACAACATAGACAGTGAAGGACGTTGTCATTTCCTGGCATTAGTAAAACATCGTGAAAGCAGTGACGGATTAACCGACAGACAAACTAAGCAGTTGCGGGTGGCCCCGAGCTCAGTCTAGACTAAATCCAGTAAGCGAACTAACGAAACGTGGCAGTATGTATGCCACAAGAATAGATGATTTTATCGATTTTGCATAAGAGTTCCCTGATGCCAAGTGGACATTCCATCATATTTCGATCTTATATAGCTATCATATTAAATACAGTACAGTATTTCACGCCATCAGTCGATGTGTATCAGGTACTTTGTAAACAGACAGACCAACTACTTTCAAAGTTTTGTTCGAACGGCAGGTTGGTTACCGAAGTGAAGAAGCTTCACATGGTTGGACATTTCAGATTCGACAGATATGGCTGATCAGCCATTTACATTATCTTCATTCATCTAGTGTCAAACAGTAGCCTTGCTCTGGTTACAACCGACAACCGACGAAACCATAAATTGCAACAGCATCCGAAGATGAAGATCGAGACTGATTCGTTCTCCCTTGTAGGATGAAGCGATCGTCGAAATAACTAAGAAATAATTTTGCAGGGCAAACACAAACAGGGGACAATGTGGACCATGAAATCCGTAACGTCGAACCAGCATTATCATACCAGCATGTACAGGTGCACTTCGAACTAAAGCTATGATTACGAGCTATCGATACATCCCATCCTATCCCGTCCCATCCAGACCCTTGTCCCCCAGAACAGCAAGAACACACTATTCGACTACAAGACGACGACTTTTGAATACAAGTAGAGAACAAAATTTAGATTAGAAGCGAGACAGTGGCACTGCCATATCGTATCGCGACACCGGACGAAGAATCAATGTGTAATCCTCTATTATGAACCTGCATGTGATCTAAATGGTGATAAACCCGGACAATACATTTCTGATAACTTTAAATAATTCATTAGACATGCGTGTGCAATATTATATGCACTGCGTAACACCACGGTTAAGCGGTGTGAACCTAACTTACCTGATAGAATGAATGGAAACCATTCGGGAAAAATAATAGAAAGAAACCATTTTCAACAACTAGTGCCGCAAGTTAAAACGCTTGAGAACATTCCGCAAAGGTATGGGTAGAAAATAATGGAAGAAAAAGAATTTTTAAATCGCCGTTCATGCTGGCAAACACGCCAGAAATATATTTAAAATAAAACAAAAACACTATTTTTACAGTGCACAGCTCTTTCCCGATCATGTATTTCATGTTAATAATTAATTAAAAACGCACACGCATCAGCAGCGGTGCATGCGCAGCGCGAAAAATCGTTTAGTCGAATAATGCAAACCGAACCGTGCGCCGATCGCTTGACCGCAACCGCCATTCCGAACGAAAATAAAAAAAAAGTGCGCAACCATCAAAAACGATACTTCCACAGGTACGCAGCCTCCGTGAATTACGGTCCGAAAAATGAGCAGAGAGAAGCACCCCTAGGTCACTCAAATCGCAAAAATGAGTGCTCGTGAGTGGGGGGGGTCGTTATTCAGACTTTAGCCAAAATTTCTGTTTCGAAACCCTCCAAAACACCATTTGTATTCCCCGAAAATGTTGAAAAGTGACAGCCGAGATTGATTTGAGAAACTTTTTTGCACACCAAAATTTCACTTTTACGAGAAAAACTTGTAAGCAGCACCGTATCAAAGTTTGACTTTTTCCGGGACGTCCGGGTCGAGTCGGTCTAAAATTTCCGTTGCGAAACCCTCCAAAACACCATTTGTATTCCCCGAAAATGTTGAAAAGTGACAGCCGAGATCGATTTGAGACTCTTTTTTGCACACCAAAATTTCAATTTTACGAGAAAAACTTGTATGGAGCACCCTATCAAAATTTGACTTTTTCCGGGTCGACCGGGTCGAGTCGGACTAAAGTTTTTGTTTCGAAACCCTTTAAAGCATTATTCGAATTCCTCGAAAATGTTGAAAAGTGACAGCCGAGATTGATTTGAGAAACTTTTTTGCACACCAAAATTTCACTTTTACGAGAAAAACTTGTATGGAGCACCTTATCAAAATTTGACTATTTCCGGGTCGACCGGGTCGAGTCGGTCTAAAATTGTTGTTACAACACCCTAAAAAACATCATTTGTATTCCCCGAAAATGTTGAAAAGTGACAGCTCAGATCGATTTGAGAAACTTTTTTGCACAACAAAATTTCACTTTTACGAGAAAAACTTGTATGGAGTACCCTATCAAAATTTGACTATTTCCGGGTCGACCGGGTCGAGTCTGACTAAAACTTTTGTTTCAAAACCCTCCAAAACATCATTTGTATTCCCCGAAAATGTTGAAAAGTGACAGCTCAGATCGATTTGAGAAACTTTTTTGCACACCAAAATTTCACTTTTCGAGAAAAACTTGTATGGAGCACCCTATCAAAGTTTGACTATTTCTGGGTCGACCGGGTCGAGTCTGACTAAAATGGTTGTTACAACACCCTAAAAAACATCATTTGTATTCCCCGAAAATGTTGAAAAGTGACAGCTCAGATCGATTTGAGAAACTTTTTTGCACACCAAAATTTCACTTTTAGGAGAAAAACTTGTACGGAGCACCCTGTCAAAATTTGACTTTTTCCGGGACGTCCGGGTCGAGTCGGTCTAAAATTTCCGTTGCGAAACCCTCCAAAACACCATTTGTATTCCCCGAAAATGTTGAAAAGTGACAGCCGAGATCGATTTGAGACTCTTTTTTGCACACCAAAATTTCAATTTTACGAGAAAAACTTGTATGGAGCACCCTATCAAAATTTGACTTTTTCCGGGTCGACCGGGTCGAGTCGGACTAAAGTTTTTGTTTCGAAACCCTTTAAAGCATTATTCGAATTCCTCGAAAATGTTGAAAAGTGACAGCCGAGATTGATTTGAGAAACTTTTTTGCACACCAAAATTTCACTTTCACGAGAAAAACTTGTATGCAGCACCCTATCAAAATTTGACTTTTTCTGGGTCGACCGGCCCGAGTCGGACTAAAACTTTTGGTTCAAAACCCTCCAAAACATCATTTGTATTCCCCGAAAATGTTGAAAAGTGACGGTCGAAATCGATTTGACAATCTTTTTTGCACACCAAAATTTCACTTTTACGAGAAAAACTTGTATGGAGCACCCTATCAAAATTTGACCCTTTCCGGGTCGTCCGGGTCGAGTCGGTCTAAAATTTCCGTTTCGAAACCCTCCAAAACACCATTTGTATTCCCCGAAAATGTTGAAAAGTGACAGCTCAGATCGATTTGAGAAACTTTTTTGAACACCAAAATTTCACTTTTACGAGAAAAACTTGTATGCAGCACCCCATCAAAATTCGACTTTTTCTGGGTCGACCGGCTCGAGTCGGACTAAAACTTTTGTTTCAAAACCCTCCAAAACATCATTTGTATTCCCCAAAAATGTTGAAAAGTGACAGCTCAGATTGATTTGAGAAACTTTTTTGAACACCAAAATTTCACTTTTACGAGAAAAACTTGTGTGCAGCACCCCATCAAAATTCGACTTTTTCTGGGTCGACCGGCTCGAGTCAGACTAAAACTTTTGTTTCAAAACCCTCCAAAACATCACTTCTTTTCCCCGGAAATTTTGAAAAGTGACAGCTCAGATCGATTTGAGAAACTTTTTTGCACACCAAAATTTCACTTTTACGAGAAAAACTTGTGTGCAGCACCCCATCAAAATTCGACTTTTTCTGGGTCGACCAGCTCGAGTCGGACTAAAACTTTTGTTTCAAAAACCTCCAAAACATCATTTGTATTCCCCGAAAATGTTGAAAAGTGACAGCTCAGATCGATTTGAGAAACTTTTTTGCACACCAAAATTTCACTTTTACGAGAAAAACTTGTGTGCAGCACCCCATCAAAATTCGACTTTTTCTGGGTCGACCAGCTCGAGTCGGACTAAAACTTTTGTTTCAAAAACCTCCAAAACATCATTTGTATTCCCCGAAAATGTTGAAAAGTGACAGCTCAGATCGATTTGAGAAACTTTTTTGCACACCAAAATTGCACTTTTACGAGAAAAACTTGTATGGAGCACCCTATGAAAATTTGACCTTTTCCGGGTCGACCGGGTCGAGTCTGACTAAAACTTTTGTTTCAAAACCCTCCATAACATCACTTCATTTCCCCGGAAATTTTGAAAAGTGACAGCTCAGATCGATTTGAGAAACTTTTTTGCACACCAAAATTTCACTTTTACCAGAAAAACTTGTGTGCAGCACCCCATCAAAATTCGACTTTTTCTGGGTCGACCGGCTCGAGTCAGACTAAAACTTTTGTTTCAAAACCCTCCATAACATCATTTGTATTCCCCGAAAATGTTGAAAAGTGACAGCTCAGATCGATTTGAGAAACTTTTTTGCACACCAAAATTGCACTTTAACGAGAAAAACTTGTATGGAGCACCCTATGAAAATTTGACCTTTTCCGGGTCGACCGGGTCGAGTCTGACTAAAACTTTTGTTTCAAAACCCTCCATAACATCACTTCTTTTCCCCGGAAATTTTGAAAAGTGACAGCTCAGATCGATTTGAGAAACTTTTTTGCACACCAAAATTTCACTTTTACCAGAAAAACTTGTGTGCAGCACCCCATCAAAATTCGACTTTTTCTGGGTCGACCAGCTCGAGTCGGACTAAAACTTTTGTTTCAAAAACCTCCAAAACATCATTTGTATTCCCCGAAAATGTTGAAAAGTGACAGCTCAGATCGATTTGAGAAACTTTTTTGCACACCAAAATTTCACTTTTACGAGAAAAACTTGTGTGCAGCACCCCATCAAAATTCGACTTTTTCTGGGTCGACCAGCTCGAGTCGGACTAAAACTTTTGTTTCAAAAACCTCCAAAACATCGTTTGGAATCCCCGAAAATGTTGAAAAGTGACAGCTCAGATCGATTTGAGAAACTTTTTTGCACACCAAAATTGCACTTTAACGAGAAAAACTTGTATGGAGCACCCTATCAAAATTTGACCCTTTCCGGATCGTCCGGGTCGAGTCGGTCTAAAATGTCCGTTTCGAAACCCTCCAAAACACCATTTGTATTCCCCGAAAATGTTGAAAAGTGACAGCCGAGATCGATTTGAGACTCTTTTTTGCACATCAAAATTTCACTTTTACGAGAAAAACTTGTATGGAGCTCCCTATCAAAATTTGACCCTTTCCGGGTCGTCCGGGTCGAGTCGGTCTAAAATGTCCGTTTCGAAACCCTCCAAAACACCATTTGTATTCCCCGAAAATGTTGGAAAGTGACAGCCGAGATCGATTTGAGACTCTTTTTTGCACACCAAAATTTCACTTTTACGAGAAAAACTTGTATGGAGCACCCTATCAAAAATTGACCTTTTACGGGTCGTCCGGGTCGAGTCGGTCTAAAATTTCCGTTTCGAAACCCTCCAAAACACCATTTGTATTCCCCGAAAATGTTGAAAAGTGACAGCTCAGATCGATTTGAGAAACTTTTTTGCACACCAAAATTGCACTTTTACGAGAAAAACTTGTATGGAGCACCCTATGAAAATTTGACCTTTTCCGGGTCGACCGGGTCGAGTCTGACTAAAACTTTTGTTTCAAAACCCTCCATAACATCACTTCTTTTCCCCGGAAATTTTGAAAAGTGACAGCTCAGATCGATTTGAGAAACTTTTTTGCACACCAAAATTTCACTTTTACCAGAAAAACTTGTGTGCAGCACCCCATCAAAATTCGACTTTTTCTGGGTCGACCGGCTCGAGTCAGACTAAAACTTTTGTTTCAAAACCCTCCAAAACATCATTTGTATTCCCCGAAAATGTTGAAAAGTGACAGCTCAGATCGATTTGAGAAACTTTTTTGCACACCAAAATTGCACTTTAACGAGAAAAACTTGTATGGAGCACCCTATGAAAATTTGACCTTTTCCGGGTCGACCGGGTCGAGTCTGACTAAAATATTTGTTTCAAAACCCTCCAAAACATCGTTTGTATTCCCCGAAAATGTTGAAAAGTGACAGCCGAGATCGATTTGAGAAACTTTTTTGCACACCAAAATTGCACTTTAACGAGAAAAACTTGTATGGAGCACCCTATGAAAATTTGACCTTTTCCGGGTCGACCGGGTCGAGTCTGACTAAAATATTTGTTTCAAAACCCTCCAAAACATCGTTTGTATTCCCCGAAAATGATGAAAAGTGACAGCTCAGATCGATTTGAGAAACTTTTTTGCACACCAAAATTGCACTTTTACGAGAAAAACTTGTATGCAGCACCCCATCAAAATTCGACTTTTTCTGGGTCGACCGGCTCGAGTCGGACTAAAACTTTTGTTTCAAAACCCTCCATAACATCACTTCTTTTCCCCGGAAATTTTGAAAAGTGACAGCTTAGATCGATTTGAGAAACTTTTTTGCACACCAAAATTTCACTTTTACCAGAAAAACTTGTGTGCAGCACCCCATCAAAATTCGACTTTTTCTGGGTCGACCGGCTCGAGTCAGACTAAAACTTTTGTTTCAAAACCCTCCAAAACATCATTTGTATTCCCCGAAAATGTTGAAAAGTGACAGCTCAGATCGATTTGAGAAACTTTTTTGCACACCAAAATTGCACTTTAACGAGAAAAACTTGTATGGAGCACCCTATGAAAATTTGACCTTTTCCGGGTCGACCGGGTCGAGTCTGACTAAAATATTTGTTTCAAAACCCTCCAAAACATCGTTTGTATTCCCCGAAAATGATGAAAAGTGACAGCTCAGATCGATTTGAGAAACTTTTTTGCACACCAAAATTTCACTTTTACGAGAAAAACTTGTGTGCAGCACCCTATCAAAATTTGACCCTTTCCGGGTCGTCCGGGTCGAGTCTGACTAAAATGGTTGTTACAACACCCTAAAAAACATCATTTGTATTCCCCGAAAATGTTGAAAAGTGACAGCTCAGATCGATTTGAGAAACTTTTTTGCACACCAAAATTTCACTTTTAGGAGAAAAACTTGTACGGAGCACCCTGTCAAAATTTGACTTTTTCCGGGACGTCCGGGTCGAGTCGGTCTAAAATTTCCGTTGCGAAACCCTCCAAAACACCATTTGTATTCCCCGAAAATGTTGAAAAGTGACAGCCGAGATCGATTTGAGACTCTTTTTTGCACACCAAAATTTCAATTTTACGAGAAAAACTTGTATGGAGCACCCTATCAAAATTTGACTTTTTCCGGGTCGACCGGGTCGAGTCGGACTAAAGTTTTTGTTTCGAAACCCTTTAAAGCATTATTCGAATTCCTCGAAAATGTTGAAAAGTGACAGCCGAGATTGATTTGAGAAACTTTTTTGCACACCAAAATTTCACTTTCACGAGAAAAACTTGTATGCAGCACCCTATCAAAATTTGACTTTTTCTGGGTCGACCGGCCCGAGTCGGACTAAAACTTTTGGTTCAAAACCCTCCAAAACATCATTTGTATTCCCCGAAAATGTTGAAAAGTGACGGTCGAAATCGATTTGACAATCTTTTTTGCACACCAAAATTTCACTTTTACGAGAAAAACTTGTATGGAGCACCCTATCAAAATTTGACCCTTTCCGGGTCGTCCGGGTCGAGTCGGTCTAAAATTTCCGTTTCGAAACCCTCCAAAACACCATTTGTATTCCCCGAAAATGTTGAAAAGTGACAGCTCAGATCGATTTGAGAAACTTTTTTGAACACCAAAATTTCACTTTTACGAGAAAAACTTGTATGCAGCACCCCATCAAAATTCGACTTTTTCTGGGTCGACCGGCTCGAGTCGGACTAAAACTTTTGTTTCAAAACCCTCCAAAACATCATTTGTATTCCCCGAAAATGTTGAAAAGTGACAGCTCAGATTGATTTGAGAAACTTTTTTGAACACCAAAATTTCACTTTTACGAGAAAAACTTGTGTGCAGCACCCCATCAAAATTCGACTTTTTCTGGGTCGACCGGCTCGAGTCAGACTAAAACTTTTGTTTCAAAACCCTCCAAAACATCACTTCTTTTCCCCGGAAATTTTGAAAAGTGACAGCTCAGATCGATTTGAGAAACTTTTTTGCACACCAAAATTTCACTTTTACGAGAAAAACTTGTGTGCAGCACCCCATCAAAATTCGACTTTTTCTGGGTCGACCAGCTCGAGTCGGACTAAAACTTTTGTTTCAAAAACCTCCAAAACATCATTTGTATTCCCCGAAAATGTTGAAAAGTGACAGCTCAGATCGATTTGAGAAACTTTTTTGCACACCAAAATTTCACTTTTACGAGAAAAACTTGTGTGCAGCACCCCATCAAAATTCGACCTTTTCTGGGTCGACCAGCTCGAGTCGGACTAAAACTTTTGTTTCAAAAACCTCCAAAACATCATTTGTATTCCCCGAAAATGTTGAAAAGTGACAGCTCAGATCGATTTGAGAAACTTTTTTGCACACCAAAATTGCACTTTAACGAGAAAAACTTGTATGGAGCACCCTATGAAAATTTGACCTTTTCCGGGTCGACCGGGTCGAGTCTGACTAAAATATTTGTTTCAAAACCCTCCAAAACATCGTTTGGAATCCCCGAAAATGTTGAAAAGTGACAGCCGAGATCGATTTGAGACTCTTTCTTGCACACCAAAATTTCACTTTTACGAGAAAAACTTGTATGCAGCACCCCATCAAAATTCGACTTTTTCTGGGTCGACCGGCTCGAGTCGGACTAAAACTTTTGTTTCAAAACCCTCCATAACATCACTTCTTTTCCCCGGAAATTTTGAAAAGTGACAGCTCAGATCGATTTGAGAAACTTTTTTGCACACCAAAATTTCACTTTTACCAGAAAAACTTGTGTGCAGCACCCCATCAAAATTCGACTTTTTCTGGGTCGACCGGCTCGAGTCAGACTAAAACTTTTGTTTCAAAACCCTCCATAACATCATTTGTATTCCCCGAAAATGTTGAAAAGTGACAGCTCAGATCGATTTGAGAAACTTTTTTGCACACCAAAATTGCACTTTAACGAGAAAAACTTGTATGGAGCACCCTATGAAAATTTGACCTTTTCCGGGTCGACCGGGTCGAGTCTGACTAAAATATTTGTTTCAAAACCCTCCAAAACATCGTTTGTATTCCCCGAAAATGTTGAAAAGTGACAGCCGAGATCGATTTGAGACTCTTTCTTGCACACCAAAATTTCACTTTTACGAGAAAAACTTGTATGCAGCACCCCATCAAAATTCGACTTTTTCTGGGTCGACCGGCTCGAGTCGGACTAAAACTTTTGTTTCAAAACCCTCCATAACATCACTTCTTTTCCCCGGAAATTTTGAAAAGTGACAGCTTAGATCGATTTGAGAAACTTTTTTGCACACCAAAATTTCACTTTTACCAGAAAAACTTGTGTGCAGCACCCCATCAAAATTCGACTTTTTCTGGGTCGACCGGCTCGAGTCAGACTAAAACTTTTGTTTCAAAACCCTCCAAAACATCATTTGTATTCCCCGAAAATGTTGAAAAGTGACAGCTCAGATCGATTTGAGAAACTTTTTTGCACACCAAAATTTCACTTTTACGAGAAAAACTTGAATGCAGCACCCCATCAAAATTCGACTTTTTCTGGGTACACCGGCTTGAGTCGGACTAAAACTTTTATTCCAAAACCCTCCATAACATCATTTGTATTCCCCGAAAATGTTGAAAAGTGACAGCTCAGATCGATTTGAGAAACTTTTTTGCACACCAAAATTGCACTTTAACGAGAAAAACTTGTATGGAGCACCCTATGAAAATTTGACCTTTTCCGGGTCGACCGGGTCGAGTCTGACTAAAATATTTGTTTCAAAACCCTCCAAAACATCGTTTGTATTCCCCGAAAATGATGAAAAGTGACAGCTCAGATCGATTTGAGAAACTTTTTTGCACACCAAAATTTCACTTTTACGAGAAAAACTTGTGTGCAGCACCCTATCAAAATTTGACCCTTTCCGGGTCGTCCGGGTCGAGTCGGTCTAAAATTTCCGTTTCGAAACCCTCCAAAACACCATTTGTATTCCCCGAAAATGTTGAAAAGTGACAGCCGAGATCGATTTGAGACTCTTTTTTGCACACCAAAATTTCACTTTTACGAGAAAAGCTTGTATGCAGCACCCCATCAAAATTCGACTTTTTCTGGGTCGACCGGCTCGAGTCGGACTAAAACTTTTGTTTCAAAACCCTCAATAACATCATTTGTATTCCCCGAAAATGTTGAAAAGTGACAGCTCAGATCGATTTGAGAAACTTTTTTGAACACCAAAATTTCACTTTTACCAGAAAAACTTGTGTGCAGCACCCCATCAAAATTCGACTTTTTCTGGGTCGACCGGCTCGAGTCGGACTAAAACTTTTGTTTCAAAACCCTCCATAACATCACTTCTTTTCCCCGGAAATTTTGAAAAGTGACAGCTCAGATCGATTTGAGACTCTTTTTTGCACACCAAAATTTCACTTTTACGAGAAAAACTTGTGTGCAGCACCCTATCAAAATTTGACCCTTTCCGGGTCGTCCGGGTCGAGTCGGTCTAAAATTTCCGTTTCGAAACCCTTCAAAACACCATTTGTATTCCCCGAAAATGTTGAAAAGTGACAGCTCAGATCGATTTGAGAAACTTTTTTGAACACCAAAATTTCACTTTTACGAGAAAAGCTTGTATGCAGCACCCCATCAAAATTCGACTTTTTCTGGGTCGACCGGCTCGAGTCGGACTAAAACTTTTGTTTCAAAACCCTCCATAACATCATTTGTATTCCCCGAAAATGTTGAAAAGTGACAGCTCAGATCGATTTGAGAAACTTTTTTGAACACCAAAATTTCACTTTTACCAGAAAAACTTGTGTGCAGCACCCCATCAAAATTCGACTTTTTCTGGGTCGACCGGCTCGAGTCAGACTAAAACTTTTGTTTCAAAACCCTCCAAAACATCACTTCTTTTCCCCGGAAATTTTGAAAAGTGACAGCTCAGATCGATTTGAGAAACTTTTTTGCACACCAAAATTTCACTTTTACGAGAAAAACTTGTGTGCAGCACCCCATCAAAATTCGACTTTTTCTGGGTCGACCAGCTCGAGTCGGTCTAAAATGTTTGTTTCGAAACCCTCCAAAACATCATTTGTATTCCCCGAAAATGTTGAAAAGTGACAGCTCAGATCGATTTGAGAAACTTTTTTGCACACCAAAATTGCACTTTAACGAGAAAAACTTGTATGGAGCACCCTATGAAAATTTGACCTTTTCCGGGTCGACCGGGTCGAGTCTGACTAAAATATTTGTTTCAAAACCCTCCAAAACATCGTTTGGAATCCCCGAAAATGTTGAAAAGTGACAGCCGAGATCGATTTGAGACTCTTTCTTGCACACCAAAATTTCACTTTTACGAGAAAAACTTGTATGCAGCACCCCATCAAAATTCGACTTTTTCTGGGTCGACCGGCTCGAGTCGGACTAAAACTTTTGTTTCAAAACCCTCCAAAACATCATTTGTATTCCCCGAAAATGTTGAAAAGTAACAGCTCAGATCGATTTGAGAAACTTTTTTGAACACCAAAATTTCAATTTTACGAGAAAAACTTGTATGGAGCATCCCATCAAAATTCGACTTTTTCTGGGTCGACCGGCTCGAGTCGGTCTAAAATGTTTGTTTCGAAACCCTCCAAAACACCATTTGTATTCCCCGAAAATGTTGAAAAGTGACAGCTCAGATCGATTTGAGAAACTTTTTTGCACACCAAAATTTCACTTTTACGAGAAAAACTTGAATGCAGCACCCCATCAAAATTCGACTTTTTCTGGGTACACCGGCTCGAGTCGGACTAAAACTTTTATTCCAAAACCCTCCAAAACATCATTTGTATTCCCCGAAAATGTTGAAAAGTGACAGCTCAGATCGATTTGAGAAACTTTTTTGCACACCAAAATTTCACTTTTACGAGAAAAACTTGTATGGAGCATCCTATCAAAATGTGACCCTTTCCGGGTCGACCGGCTCGAGTCGGACTAAGACTTTTGTTTCAAAACCCTCCATAACATCATTTGTTTTCCCCGAAAATGTTGAAAAGTGACAGCTCAGATCGATTTGAGAAACTTTTTTGCACACCAAAATTGCACTTTAACGAGAAAAACTTGTATGGAGCACCCTATGAAAATTTGACCTTTTCCGGGTCGACCGGGTCGAGTCTGACTAAAATATTTGTTTCAAAACCCTCCAAAACATCGTTTGGAACCCCGAAAATGTTGAAAAGTGACAGCCGAGATCGATTTGAGACTCTTTCTTGCACACCAAAATTTCACTTTTACGAGTAAACTTGTATGGAGCACCCTATCAAAATTTTACCCTTTCCGGGTCGTCCGGGTCGAGTCGGTCTAAAATGTCCGTTCGAAACCCTCCAAAACACCATTTGTTTTTCCCCGAAAATGTTGAAAAGTGACAGCTCAGATCGATTTGAGAAACTTTTTTGCACACCAAAATTTCACTTTTACGAGAAAAACTTGTATGCAGCACCCCATCAAAATTCGACTTTTTCTGGGTCGACCGGCTCGAGTCGGACTAAAACTTTTGTTTCAAAAACCTCAAAACATCATTTGTATTCCCCGAAAATGTTGAAAGTGACAGCTCAGATCGATTTGAGAAACTTTTTTGCACACCAAAATTGCACTTTAACGAGAAAAACTTGTATGGAGCACCCTATGAAAATTTGACCTTTTCCGGGTCGACCGGGTCGAGTCTGACTAAAATATTTGTTTCAAAACCCTCCAAAACATCGTTTGGAATCCCCGAAAATGTTGAAAAGTGACAGCCGAGATCGATTTGAGACTCTTTCTTGCACACCAAAATTTCACTTTTACGAGTAAAACTTGTATGGAGCACCCTATCAAAATTTTACCCTTTCCGGGTCGTCCGGGTCGAGTCGGTCTAAAATGTCCGTTTCGAAACCCTCCAAAACACCATTTGTATTCCCCGAAAATGTTGAAAAGTGACAGCTCAGATCGATTTGAGAAACTTTTTTGCACACCAAAATTTCACTTTTACGAGAAAAACTTGTATGCAGCACCCCATCAAAATTCGACTTTTTCTGGGTCGACCGGCTCGAGTCGGACTAAAACTTTTGTTTCAAAACCTCCAAAACATCATTTGTATTCCCCGAAAATGATGAAAAGTGACAGCTCAGATCGATTTGAGAAACTTTTTTGAACACCAAAATTTCACTTTTACGAGAAAAACTTGTATGCAGCACCCCATCAAAATTCGAATTTTTCTGGGTCGACCGGCTCGAGTCGGTCTAAAATGTTTGTTTCGAAACCTTCCAAAACATCATTTGTATTCCCCGAAAATGATGAAAAGTGACAGCTCAGATCGATTTGAGAAACTTTTTTGCACACCAAAATTTCACTTTTACGAGAAAAACTTGTATGCAGCACCCCATCAAAATTCGAATTTTTCTGGGTCGACCGGCTCGAGTCGGACTAAAATGTTTGTTTCAAAACCTTCCAAAACATCATTTGTATTCCCCGAAAATGATGAAAAGTGATAGCTCAGATCGATTTGAGAAATTTTTTTGCACACCAAAATTTCACTTTTACGAGAAAAACTTGTATACAGCACCCCATCAAAATTCGACTTTTTCCGGGTCAACCGGGTCGAGTGGGACTAAAACTTTTGTTTCAAAACCCTCCAAAACATCATTTGTATTCCCCGAAAATGATGAAAAGTGACAGCTCAGATCGATTGAGAAACTTTTTGCACACCAAAATTTCACTTTTACGAGAAAAACTTGTATGCAGCACCCCCATCAAAATTCGACTTTTTCTGGGTCGACCGGCTCGAGTCGGACTAAAACTTTTTGTTTCGAAACCTTCCAAAACATCATTTGTATTCCCCGAAAATGATGAAAAGTGACAGCTCAGATCGATTTGAGAAACTTTTTGCACACCAAAATTTCACTTTTACGAGAAAAACTTGTATGCAGCACCCCATCAAAATTCGACTTTTTCTGGGTCGACCAGCTCGAGTCGGACTAAAACTTTTGTTTCAAAACCCTCCAAAACATCATTTGTATTCCTCGAAAATGTTGAAAAGTGACAGCTCAGATCGATTTGAGAAACTTTTTTGCACACCAAAATTTCAATTTTACGAGAAAAACTTGTATGGAGCACCCTATCAAAATTTGACTTTTTCTGGGTCGACCGGCTCGAGTCGGACTAAATGTTTGTTTCGAAACCCTCCAAAACATCATTTGTATTCCCCGAAAATGTTGAAAAGTGACAGCTCAGATCGATTTGAGAAACTTTTTTAAACACCAAAATTTCACTTTTACGAGAAAAACTTGTATGCAGCACCCCATCAAATTTCGACTTTTTCTGGGTCGACCGGCTCGAGTCGGACTAAAACTTTTGTTTCAAAACCCTCCAAAACATCATTTGTATTCCCCGAAAATGTTGAAAAGTGACAGCTCAGATCAATTTGAGAAACTTTTTTGCACACCAAAATTTCACTTTTACGAGAAAAACTTGTATGCAGCACCCCATCAAAATTCGACTTTTTCTGGGTCGACCGGGTCGAGTCGGACTAAAACTTTTGTTTCAAAAACCCTCCAAAACATCATTTGTATTCCCCGAAAATGATGAAAAGTTACAGCTCAGATCGATTTGAGAAACTTTTTTGCACACCAAAATTTCACTTTTACGAGAAAAACTTGTATGCAGCACCCCATCAAAATTCGACTTTTTCTGGGTCGACCGGCTCGAGTCGGACTGAAACTTTGTTTCAAAACCCTCCAAAACATCATTTGTTTTCCCCGAAAATGATGAAAAGTGACAGCTCAGATCGATTTGAGAAACTTTTTTGAACACCAAAATTTCACTTTTACGAGAAAAACTTGTATGCAGCACCCCATCAAAATTCGACTTTTTCTGGGTCGACCGGCTCGAGTCGGACTAAAACGTTTGTTTCGAAACCTTCCAAAACATCATTTGTATTCCCCGAAAATGATGAAAAGTGACAGCTCAGATCGATTTGAGAAACTTTTTTGAACACCAAAATTTCACTTTTACGAGAAAAACTTGTATGGAGCACCCCATCAAAATTTGACCCTTTCCGGGTCGTCCGGGTCGAGTCGGTCTAAAACTTTTGTTTCAAAACCCTCCAAAACATCATTTGTATTCCCCGAAAATGTTGAAAAGTGACAGCTCAGATCGATTTGAGAAACTTTTTTGAACACCAAAATTTCACTTTTACGAGAACAACTTGTATGGAGCACCCCATCGAAATTCGAATTTTTCTGGGTCGACCGGCTCGAGTCGGACTAAAATGTTTGTTTCGAAACCCTCCAAAACATCATTTGTATTCCCCGAAAATGTTGAAAAGTGACAGCTCAGATCGATTTGAGAAACTTTTTTGCACACCAAAATTTCACTTTTACGAGAAAAACTTGTATGCAGCACCCCATCAAAATTCGACTTTTTCTGGGTCGACCGGCTCGAGTCGGACTAAAACTTTTGTTTCAAAAACCTCCAAAACATCATTTGTTTTCCCCGAAAATGATGAAAAGTGACAGCTCAGATCGATTTGAGAAACTTTTTTGCACACTAAAATTTCACTTTTACGAGAAAAACTTGTATGCAGCACCCCATCAAAATTCGACTTTTTCTGGGTCGACCGGCTCGAGTCGGACTAAAACTTTTGTTTCAAAAACCTCCAAAACATCATTTGTTTTCCCCGAAAATGATGAAAAGTGACAGCTCAGATCGATTTGAGAAACTTTTTTGCACAACAAAATTTCACTTTTACGAGAAAAACTTGTATGCAGCACCCCATCAAAATTCGACTTTTTCTGGGTCGACCGGATCGAGTCGGACTAAAACTTTTGTTTACAAACCCTCCAAAACATCATTTGTATTCCCCGAAAATGATGAAAAGTGACAGCCGAGATCGATTTGAGAAACTTTTTTGCACACCAAAATTTCACTTTTACGAGAAAAACTTGTATGGAGCACCCTATCAAAAATTGACCCTTTCCGGGTCGTCCGGGTCGAGTCGGTTTAAAATTTTTGTTTCAAAACGCTCCAAAACACCATTTGTATTCGCCTAAAATATTGATAAGTTACAGTCGAGATCGATTTGAGACTCTTTTTTGCACATCAAAATTTCACTTTTACGAGAAAAACTTGTATGGAGCACCCTTTCAAAATTTGACCCTTTCCGGGTCGTCCGGGTCGAGTCGGTCTAAAATGTCCGTTTCGAAACCCTCCAAAACACCATTTGTATTCCCCGAAAATGTTGAAAAGTGACAGCCGAGATCGATTTGAGACTCTTTTTTGCACATCAAAATTTCACTTTTACGAGAAAAACTTGTATGGAGCACCCTATCAAAATTTGACCCTTTCCGGGTCGTCCGGGTCGAGTCGGTCTAAAATTTTTGTTTCGAAACCCTCCAAAACACCATTTGAATTCCCCCAAAATGTTGAAAAGTGACAGCCGAGATCGATTTGAAACTCTTTTTTGCACAACAAAATTTCACTTTTACGAGAAAAACTTGTATGGAGCACCCTATCAAAAATTGACCATTTCCGGGTCGACCGGGTCGAGTCGGTCTAAAATTTCCGTTTCCAACCCCTCCAAAACACCATTTGTATTCCTCGAAAATGTTGAAAAGTGACAGCCGAGATCGATTTGAGACTCTTTTTTGTACAACAAAATTTCACTTTTACGAGAAAAACTTGTATGGAGCACCCTATGAAAAATTGACCCTTTCCGGGTCGTCCGGGTCGAGTCGGTCTAAAATTTTTGTTTCGAAACCCTCCAAAACACTATTTGTATTCATCGAAAATATTGATAAGTTACAGTCGAGATCGATTTGAGACTCTTTTTTGCACAACAAAATTTCACTTTTACGAGAACAACTTGCATGGAGCACCCTATGAAAATTTGACCTTTTCCGGGTCGTCCGGGTCGAGTCTGACTAAAATGTTTGTTTCGAAACCCTCCAAAACATCATTTGTATTGCCTGAAAATGTTGAAAAGTGACAGTCGAGATCGATTTGAGAAACTGTTTTGCACACCACAATTTCACTTTTACGAGAAAAACTTGTATGGAGCACCCTATCAAAATTTGACCTTTTCCGGGTCGTGCGGGTCGAGTCGGTCTAAAATTTTCGTTTCGAAACCCTCGAAAACACCATTTGTATTCCCCGAAAATGTTGAAAAGTGACAGCTCAGATCGATTTGAGAAACTTTTTTGCACACCAAAATTTCACTTTTACGAGAAAAACTTGTATGGAGCACCTTATCAAAATTTGACCTTTTCCGGGTCGTCCGGGTCGAGTCGGTCTAAAATTTTTGTTTCGAAACCCTCCAAAACACCATTTGTATTCATCGAAAATGTTGAAAAGTGACAGTCGAGATCGATTTGAAACTCTTTTTTGCACATCAAAATTTCACTTTTACGAGAAAAACTTGTATGGAGCCCCACATCAAAATTTGACCTTTTCCGGGTCGTGCGGGTCGAGTCGGTCTAAAATTTTCGTTTCGAAACCCTCGAAAACACCATTTGTATTCCCCGAAAATGTTGAAAAGTGACAGCTCAGATCGATTTGAGAAACTTTTTTGCACACCAAAATTTCACTTTTACGAGAAAAACTTGTATGGAGCACCCTATCAAAATTTGACCTTTTCCGGGTCGTGCGGGTCGAGTCGGTCTAAAATTTTCGTTTCGAAACCCTCGAAAACACCATTTGTATTCCCCGAAAATGTTGAAAAGTGACAGCTCAGATCGATTTGAGAAACTTTTTTGCACACCAAAATTTCACTTTTACGAGAAAAACTTGCACAGAACACCCTATCAAAATTTGACCTTTTCCGGGTCGTCCGGGTCGAGTCGGTCTAAAATTTTCGTTTCGAAACCCTCCAAAACACTATTTGTATCCATCGAAAATGTTGAAAAGTGACAGCCGAGATCGATTTGAAACTCTTTTTTGCACATCAAAATTTCACTTTTACGAGAAAAACTTGTATGGAGCACCCTATGAAAAATTGACCCTTTCCGGGTCGTCCGGGTCGAGTCGGTTTAAAATTTTTGTTTCGAAACGCTCCAAAACACCATTTGTATTCCCCCAAAATGTTGAAAAGTGACAGCCGAGATCGATTTGAAACTCTTTTTTGCACAACAAAATTTCACTTTTACGATAATAACTTGTATGGAGCCCCACATCAAAATTTGACCTTTTCCGGGTCGACCGGGTCGAGTCGGTCTAAAATTTTTGTTTCGAAACCCTCCAAAACACCATTTGTATTCCCCGAAAATGTTGAAAAGTGACAGTCGAGATCGATTTGAGACTTTTTTTTGCACACCAAAATTTCACTTTTACGAGAAAAACTTGTATGGAGCACCCTATCAAAAATTGACCCTTTCCGGGTCGTCCGGGTCGAGTCGGTCTAAAATGTCCGTTTCGAAACCCTCCAAAACACCATTTGAATTCCCCGAAAATGTTGAAAAGTGCCAGCCGAGATCGATTTGAGACTCTTTTTTGCACAACAAAATTTCACTTTTACGAGAAAAACTTGTATGCATTACCCCATCAAAATTCGACTTTTTCTGGGTCGACCGGCTCGAGTCGGACTAAAATTTTTGTTTCAAAACCCTCCAAAACATCATTTGTTTTCCCCGAAAATGTTGAAAAGTAACAGCCGAGATCGATTTGAGAAACTTTTTTGAACACCAAAATTTCACTTTTACGAGAAAAACTTGTATGCATTACCCCATCAAAATTCGACTTTTTCTGGGTCGACCGGCTCGAGTCGGACTAAAATTTTTGTTTCGAAACCCTCCAAAACATCATTGGTATTCCCCGAAAATGTTGAAAAGTGACAGCCGAGATCGATTTGAGAAACTTTTTTGCACACCAAAATTCACTTTTACGAGAAAAACTTGTATGCAGCACCCCATCAAAATTCGACCTTTTCTGGGTCGACCGGCTCGAGTCGGACTAAAATTTTTGTTTCAAAACCCTCCAAAACATCATTTGTATTCCCCGAAAATGTTGAAAAGTGACAGCCAAGATCGATTTGAGAAACTTTTTGCACACCAAAATTTCACTTTTACGAGAAAACTTGTATGCAGCACCCCATCAATAATTCGACTTTTTCTGGGTCGACCGGCTCGAGTCGGACTAAAACTTTTGTTTCAAAAACCTCCAAAACATCATTTGTTGTCCCCGAAAATGATGAAAAGTGACAGCTCAGATCGATTTGAGAAACTTTTTTGCACACCAAAATTTCACTTTTACGAGAAAAACTTGTATGCAGCACCCCATCAAAATTCGACTTTTTCTGGGTCGACCGGCTCGAGTTGGACTAAAACTTTTGTTTCAAAACCCTCCAAAACATCACTTGTTTTCCCCGAAAATGTTGAAAAGTGACAGGTCAGATCGATTTGAGAATCTTTTTTGCACACCAAAATTTCACTTTTACGAGAACAACTTGCATGCAGCACCCCATCAGAATTCGACTTTTTCTGGGTCGACCGGCTCGAGTCGGACTAAAACTTTTGTTTCAAAAACCTCCAAAACATCATTTGTATTCCCCGAAAATGTTGAAAAGTGACAGCTCAGATCGATTTGAGAAACTTTTTTGCACACCAAAATTTCACTTTTACGAGAAAACTTGTATGCAGCACCCCATCAAAATTTGACTTATTCCGGGTCGACCGGGTCGAGTCGGACTAAAACTTTTGTTTCAAAACCCTCCAAAACATCATTTGTTTTCCCCGAAAATGTTGAAAAGTGACAGCCGAGATCGATTTGAGAAACTTTTTTTGCACACCAAAATTTAACTTTTACGAGAAAAACTTGTATGCAGCACCCCATCAAAATTATT
>NW_026525766.1:25000-29622 GCF_943734725.1 Anopheles marshallii | reverse complement strand
CTGCAGTAGGGTGCTCCATACAAATTTTCCTTATGTGGAATTTTTCAGTGTAAAATAAGGTTTCTCCAATCGATCGCGGGTTTCACTTTTCATCATTTGCTAGGTCTAACTATGATGTTTTGAGTGGTCCCGCAAAAATTTTTTCTTGGACCGGGCCCTTCCTTTCCCGGCCCTGTCGGTGTGCTCTGCAGTAGGGTGCTCCATACAAATTTTCCTTATGTGGAATTTTTCAGTGTAAAATAAGGTTTCTCCAATCGATCGCGGGTTTCACTTTTCATCATTTGCTAGGTCTAACTATGATGTTTTGAGTGGTCCCGCAAAAATTTTTTCTTGGACCGGGCCTTCCTTCCCGGCCCTGTCGGTGTGCTCTGCAGTAGGGTGCTCCATACAAATTTTCCTTATGTGGAATTTTTCAGTGTAAAATAAGGTTTCTCCAATCGATCGCGGGTTTCACTTTTCATCATTTGCTAGGTCTAACTATGATGTTTTGAGTGGTCCCGCAAAATTTTTTTCTTGGACCGGGCCTTCCTTCCCGGCCCTGTCGGTGTGCTCTGCAGTAGGGTGCTCCATACAAATTTTCCTTATGTGGAATTTTTCAGTGTAAAATAAGGTTTCTCCAATCGATCGCGGGTTTCACTTTTCATCATTTGCTAGGTCTAACTATGATGTTTTGAGTGGTCCCGCAAAAATTTTTTCTTGGACCGGGCCTTCCTTCCCGGCCCTGTCGGTGTGCTCTGCAGTAGGGTGCTCCATACAAATTTTCCTTATGTGGAATTTTTCAGTGTAAAATAAGGTTTCTCCAATCGATCGCGGGTTTCACTTTTCATCATTTGCTAGGTCTAACTATGATGTTTTGAGTGGTCCCGCAAAAATTTTTTCTTGGACCGGGCCTTCCTTCCCGGCCCTGTCGGTGTGCTCTGCAGTAGGGTGCTCCATACAAATTTTCCTTATGTGGAATTTTTCAGTGTAAAATAAGGTTTCTCCAATCGATCGCGGGTTTCACTTTTCATCATTTGCTAGGTCTAACTATGATGTTTTGAGTGGTCCCGCAAAAATTTTTTCTTGGACCGGGCCTTCCTTCCCGGCCCTGTCGGTGTGCTCTGCAGTAGGGTGCTCCATACAAATTTTCCTTATGTGGAATTTTTCAGTGTAAAATAAGGTTTCTCCAATCGATCGCGGGTTTCACTTTTCATCATTTGCTAGGTCTAACTATGATGTTTTGAGTGGTCCCGCAAAAATTTTTTCTTGGACCGGGCCTTCCTTCCCGGCCCTGTCGGTGTGCTCTGCAGTAGGGTGCTCCATACAAATTTTCCTTATGTGGAATTTTTCAGTGTAAAATAAGGTTTCTCCAATCGATCGCGGGTTTCACTTTTCATCATTTGCTAGGTCTAACTATGATGTTTTGAGTGGTCCCGCAAAAATTTTTTCTCTTGGCCAGTCGACCCTTTCGTCCATGTCGGTGTGTTCTGCAGTAGGGTGCTCCAACCAAGTTTTCCTAATGAAAGTTTTTCGTGGTTTCGTGTGAGTTAAAAACTCCGGAACTTGGCTTATTTTCACCATAATTTCCACATATGGTGACCAACTCAATAAACGTTTTGTGCGTATCCTATGGACAGTTTTTCGCGTTCAACTTGGTGAACTAGGGTTGTTTTCCCGAAGGGTAGAAAAATCTGGACTTAGCCAAATTTTGAAATCTCCAACCAATCTTGGCCTGTTAGATTATCTTGGTTGGGTTGCTATGGGCTGCTACGGCCTACTTGATAGGCAATGTTTCAACTCTTGGAAGCTTTCGTGGTTGTTTAGAACTGTCCATGGCCTTCTTGATAGAAATGGCTTATGGTGGCCATGGACTTAGCAACATTTTGAGATCCAATCTTGGCCTGTTAGAGTATCTTGGTTGGTTTGCTATGGGCTGGTACGGCCTACTTGATAGGCAATGTTTCAACTCTTGGAAGCTTTCGTGGTTGCTAAGCACTGTCCATGGCCTTCTTGATAGAAATGGCTTATGGTGGCCATGGACTTAGCCAAATTTTGAAGTCTCCAACCAATCTTGGCCTGTTAGAGTATCTTGGTTGGGTTGCTATGGGCTGCTACGGCCTACTTGATAGGCAATGTTTCAACTCTTGGAAGCTTTCGTGGTTGCTAAGCACTGTTCGTGGCCTTCTTGATAGAAATGGCTTATGGTGGCCATGGACTTAGCCAAATTTTGAATTCTCCAACCAATCTTGGCCTGTTAGAGTATCTTGGTTGGGTTGCTATGGGCTGCTACGGCCTACTTGATAGGCAATGTTTCAACTCTTGGAAGCTTTCGTGGTTGCTAAGCACTGTTCGTGGCCTTCTTGATAGAAATGGCTTATGGTGGCCATGGACTTAGCCAAATTTTGAATTCTCCAACCAATCTTGGCCTGTTAGAGTATCTTGGTTGGGTTGCTATGGGCTGCTACGGCCTACTTGATAGGCAATGTTTCAACTCTTGGAAGCTTTCGTGGTTGCTAAGCACTGTCCATGGCCTTCTTGATAGAAATGGCTTATGGTGGCCATGGACTTAGCAAAATTTTGAATTCTCCAACCAATCTTGGCCTGTTAGAGTATCTTGGTTGGGTTGCTATGGGCTGCTACGGCCTACTTGATAGGCAATGTTTCAACTCTTGGAAGCTTTCGTGGTTGCTAAGCACTGTCCATGGCCTTCTTGATAGAAATGGCTTATGGTGGCCATGGACTTAGCAACATTTTGAGATCCAATCTTGGCCTGTTAGAGTATCTTGGTTGGTTTGCTATGGGCTGGTACGGCCTACTTGATAGGCAATGTTTCAACTCTTGGAAGCTTTCGTGGTTGCTAAGCACTGTCCATGGCCTTCTTGATAGAAATGGCTTATGGTGGCCATGGACTTAGCCAAATTTTGAAGTCTCCAACCAATCTTGGCCTGTTAGAGTATCTTGGTTGGGTTGCTATGGGCTGCTACGGCCTACTTGATAGGCAATGTTTCAACTCTTGGAAGCTTTCGTGGTTGCTAAGCACTGTTCGTGGCCTTCTTGATAGAAATGGCTTATGGTGGCCATGGACTTAGCCAAATTTTGAATTCTCCAACCAATCTTGGCCTGTTAGAGTATCTTGGTTGGGTTGCTATGGGCTGCTACGGCCTACTTGATAGGCAATGTTTCAACTCTTGGAAGCTTTCGTGGTTGCTAAGCACTGTCCATGGCCTTCTTGATAGAAATGGCTTATGGTGGCCATGGACTTAGCAAAATTTTGAATTCTCCAACCAATCTTGGCCTGTTAGAGTATCTTGGTTGGGTTGCTATGGGCTGCTACGGCCTACTTGATAGGCAATGTTTCAACTCTTGGAAGCTTTCGTGGTTGCTAAGCACTGTTCGTGGCCTTCTTGATAGAAATGGCTTATGGTGGCCATGGACTTAGCCAAATTTTGAATTCTCCAACCAATCTTGGCCTGTTAGAGTATCTTGGTTGGGTTGCTATGGGCTGCTACGGCCTACTTGATAGGCAATGTTTCAACTCTTGGAAGCTTTCGTGGTTGCTAAGCACTGTCCATGGCCTTCTTGATAGAAATGGCTTATGGTGGCCATGGACTTAGCAAAATTTTGAATTCTCCAACCAATCTTGGCCTGTTAGAGTATCTTGGTTGGGTTGCTATGGGCTGCTACGGCCTACTTGATAGGCAATGTTTCAACTCTTGGAAGCTTTCGTGGTTGCTAAGCACTGTTCGTGGCCTTCTTGATAGAAATGGCTTATGGTGGCCATGGACTTAGCAAAATTTTGAATTCTCCAACCAATCTTGGCCTGTTAGAGTATCTTGGTTGGGTTGCTATGGGCTGGTACGGCCTACTTGATAGGCAATGTTTCAACTCTTGGAAGCTTTCGTGGTTGCTAAGCACTGTCCATGGCCTTCTTGATAGAAATGGCTTATGGTGGCCATGGACTTAGCCAAATTTTGAAGTCTCCAACCAATCTTGGCCTGTTAGAGTATCTTGGTTGGGTTGCTATGGGCTGCTACGGCCTACTTGATAGGCAATGTTTCAACTCTTGGAAGCTTTCGTGGTTGTTTAGAACTGTCCATGGCCTTCTTGATAGAAATGGCTTATGGTGGCCATGGACTTAGCAACATTTTGAGATCCAATCTTGGCCTGTTAGAGTATCTTGGTTGGTTTGCTATGGGCTGGTACGGCCTACTTGATAGGCAATGTTTCAACTCTTGGAAGCTTTCGTGGTTGCTAAGCACTGTCCATGGCCTTCTTGATAGAAATGGCTTATGGTGGCCATGGACTTAGCAACATTTTGAGATCCAATCTTGGCCTGTTAGAGTATCTTGGTTGGTTTGCTATGGGCTGGTACGGCCTACTTGATAGGCAATGTTTCAACTCTTGGAAGCTTTCGTGGTTGCTAAGCACTGTCCATGGCCTTCTTGATAGAAATGGCTTATGGTGGCCATGGACTTAGCCAAATTTTGAAGTCTCCAACCAATCTTGGCCTGTTAGAGTATCTTGGTTGGGTTGCTATGGGCTGCTACGGCCTACTTGATAGGCAATGTTTCAACTCTTGGAAGCTTTCGTGGTTGCTAAGCACTGTTCGTGGCCTTCTTGATAGAAATGGCTTATGGTGGCCA
>NW_026525766.1:7500-20000 GCF_943734725.1 Anopheles marshallii | reverse complement strand
CTTGACCGCTCGCTCCAATGCTGCTCTTGCTGCTGTACAGGCCGTCCGCCGTTCTTCCCGCTGCTCGTCCGTCCGTGCTCTCCTGAGCCGTCTCCGCGTCCCGATGTGCGCCCGGCGTAACTGGGCGATCTCGTCGTTCCACCAGTACACCGATCGTCGTCCGCCGCGGGCTGCTGGCAATCTCGGCATCGTTGCGTCACAGGCGGTTGTCATGGCCTGAGTCAGCTCGTCCGCCAAGAGAGTGCGGTTGTGGATGTCCAGTGACCCCAGGATTTCAACGAAGAGATCTTTGTTGAAGTACCGGGTCGCCCATCTCCTTTCCGTCGCTTGCTGTGCGCTCTGTCCCAGGTTGTGCTGTGCCGTCGTCCGCTCGACCGTGAACTTGATGGTGTTGTGGTCGCTCGGATTTTCGTCGCAGACTCGCCAGTTGTTGTCTCCCACGAGCGACGGGCTGCAGAAGGATACATCGACGATTGAGCTGCGACCGCTGTGGCTAATCCAAGTTGGTTGGTTGCCCTGATTCAACAGGACCAGCCCTAGCGAAGCTGCAGCATCCATCACGACGGCTCCCCTGTGCACCCGTTCTCCATCGTTGTTTCGGCGTTCCATTCCCCAGGCTCCTGACCAGGCGTTGACATCACCGCCGATCACGGTGTCCCGGTTCCGCGGTATCACCGACGCAATCTCGGTCCATTTGCGTCGGAAATCCTCTACAGACGAATCGGGACCCACGGGAGGTAGGTAGACGGAGCAAAAAACGATGCCTCGCATCTCGACCACGACGAAACAATCCCGTCGGTTCTCGATGATACGTTGGATGGGGTACTTTCCTGTCGATACTGCTGCCACTTTGCCCGTCAGATCCGCGACCCAGTTGCCGTTGTTCTCGGGAATCCGGTATGGGTCCGAGATCAACACTATGTCGCAGCCTTCTGACCGGGCCGTTTGCAGCAGCATATCCTGGGCCAGCTGGCAGTGGTTGAGGTTCTGCTGAAGAACTTTAATCATTACGCGGCCGGTTGATTACCCCTTCTCTTGCGTGGCGGCAGTTGCGCTGGCCGAACGAGTGCCCGATTGCTTCCGGGCCCTTACAGACGAGGCATTTCCGCTCCTTACTGCATGGTCCTGAGTGCTTGGGCTCTGCACAGCGATGGCATCTGCTGGACCGATCCTTCCCGCGGCAGTTCGTTGCAGTGTGGCCGTACTCGTAGCACCGGTAGCATTGACGCTTGGTTTCCACCTTCTTCAGCCTACAGCACCGACTGAGCCCTACGACGTGTTGTTTTTCCAGCACCTCCGCCGTCACCGCCGCTTCCGGGCATCCGAAGAATGCGACCAACGTACCGTAATTCGACTTAACGGTCGTTACCTGGTCCGCATACAGCGTCACTCCCAGGGCGGTGCTAAGATCCGTGGCGATTTCTGCGCTGGTGCAGCTAGGCGGTATATTAGTGCAGGTTAGCCGTGTAGTGGGGGTCCGTGGTCGGGCTTTCGCTTTGCCGTCGAGTGCCGCGGACACCTTTCTCCACATGTCGAGCGTTTCGGTGTGCGTTTTGCAGGACAATTCCAGGAGAAGATTCCCTTGGAAATTCATCCTGACTCGCTCCACCACCTGCCTGTCCTCGCCGAGTTTTTCCTTCAGAGTCCGCATTATATCGTCCGGCATGGTGTCGTTAATCGCCTCTAGCTCTAGAGCGTCCGGTACTCTGTGCTTTTTGGGCTGTTTCGGTTGCTGCTGGTGCTCCGGCTGCTGCTGTTGCTGCTTTGCTGCTCCTTGTGCCGCTGCCTCCTGCTTCCGCTGCTTCCTTCGTGCCCGACGTTTCGCGTTTTTGCTCAGAACCTTTGTCCATCCGGGTTCCGGTGCCTGGGTTTGGTCCGTCTCTTGTCCGTTGCTGTCGGTCGTGGTCTTGTTCTTGTTCCGTATCCGTTTACGTTTGTTGTTCTTTTTGTTGGTCTTGGATGTTTCTGTTGTGTTAGAGGTGTGTGTTTCTGTGTGTGGAGTATTGGTTGTGTTAGAGGTGTGTGTTTCTGTGTGTGGAGTATTGGTTGTGTTAGAGGTGTGTGTTTCTGTGTGTGGAGTATTGGTTGTGTTAGAGGTGTGTGTTTCTGTGTGTGGAGTATTGGTTGTGTTAGAGGTGTGTGTTTCTGTGTGTGGAGTATCTGTTGTGTTAGAGGTGTGTGTTTCTGTGTGTGGAGTATTGGTTGTGTTAGAGGTGTGTGTTTCTGTGTGTGGAGTATTGGTTGTGTTAGAGGTGTGTGTTTCTGTGTGTGGAGTATCTGTTGTGTTAGAGGTGTGTGTTTCTGTGTGAGGAGTATTGGTTGTGGCGTCCTGCTTAGGGCTGTCCGTTGTTTGGACAACGTCGGCTGTTCCGTCGGTTTGGGTGGCTTGGTCTTGTGTATTGTGTGCTTTGTCCGGAAGGTTGTCCGGAAGGTCTTCGTACAAGTCTTCCATGATGTTCATGTTGGCTTTAAGGAGGATTTTTAACATCTGAAATTTGCTCTGCTGTCCCTGATGGTGAGAGGATTCCGTCTGTGTGTCTGTGTCGCGTTTTTCCGTATGGTGTTTGTCAGATTGTCCCTGGATCCTGGCAAGCGCGGCCAGGACTGAGCCGATGACATCCTCCCAGTCCCGTGGCAGAGTGGCAAAGCCCTTTGTCCTCTGGCCGTCTCGTATTGTACGCATGAAGCCAGTTAACAGCGAGCGCGCCTCCTCCACCGGTTCCGCTGGTCTGCCACCGTCTGGACACTGAGTTGACACGGTTTCTGTGCTGCACCCGACCGATGGTGCGCCTGACAGACCCGCACACTCCTCGATGACCGGCTGCAGTGACGACCGCCTAGTCAAGCCCGTTCCAACCTTCGAAACTCTTTTCGATGGTGCGGTAGCAGCCGCGAGTGGAGGGGCTGATGCGGTCGACAAAGAGCCTAGTGTCATTCGCCGAGTAAACAGGGTCTCTTGTCTGGCTGTCATCTTCGGGGGGTCAGATAGCCGTTGGGTGGTCTTCCGGTTTGATGTCATGGTCGCCGATAGTCGGGACTGCGAGGTGCTGCGTGTTATTATGGGCATGATTAGTTGTCTAGGAGCGGAATGAGATTCTGTGAGAAGTGCGAGATTGAGAGCTAAAGAGAAGGGGGAAAGCAAGAAGATAAAATCCCTGGAACGAAAAGGGGGAGTGTAGTATCGTGATTAAGAAGGAAAGAGGGGTCCTTGTCTGGAAAAGAAGCAAAAGAAAAAGAAGAAAGGAAGAAAGAAAAGGTAAATGAGAACGGAAAACCTGAAAAGAAAGAAGAGTGTAGTATCGAATTTGGAGAGGGAATGGGGATTGAGATTCTGTGGAAGAAAGTAGGAGAACTAGAATCTAGAGAAAATAAAGAAAACGAAAATCCTGGAACGAGAGGAGAGTGTAGTATCGTAATTGAAAGAAGGAAAAGGACAAAGGATCTGTAAGGGAAAATAAGAAAACGGGAACTAGGAGAAATAAAGAAAACGAAAATCCTGGAACGAGAGGAGAGTGTAGTATCGTAATTTGGAGAGGGAAGAAGGACAGAGGATCTGTAAGAGAAAATAAGAAAACAGGAACTAGGAGAAATAAAGAAACGAAAATCCTGGGACGAGGAAAGAGTGTAGTATCGTAATTTGGATAGGAAAGGGAGGTCTTGTTTGGGTGAAGAGAAGAAAAGAATATGAGGGAGGAAAAAAGGAAATGGAGAACCGTAATTTCTGAGGAGATTGAGGCCTTTGATTGGGTTAAGGACAATGAAGAGAATATTGGAGTGAAGGAGAGAGCGGACAACCTAGAAGAAGAAAGGGTTTTGTATCGAATTTGGAGAGGATAAAGGAAGAGAATTGGTTATATTTGAGTTGGGTGAAAAGGAGAGAATTTGGAAGGACGAGAAGAAAAGAGTAGGAAAGTATCCTTAAAGCTGAAGAGAGTGTGGTATCGGATATGAGGGGGAAA
Organism: Anopheles marshallii; assembly: GCF_943734725.1. Classification (NCBI taxonomy): domain Eukaryota; kingdom Metazoa; phylum Arthropoda; class Insecta; order Diptera; family Culicidae; genus Anopheles; species Anopheles marshallii. The sequence continues at coordinate 16,041 of NW_026525766.1, read as the reverse complement.
GAATGGCCTTGGCTTGGGTAAATGGGGAGGTGGTGAAAGTGCAAAGATTGGAATATCGCGGAGGCAACTGTTGGAGTAATTTAGAATGGAGTTTAGATTAAAATGATTTGGTTGGGAAATACTTTGAGGAATAATCGGAGAAGCGGAATTTTCTAAATAAATTCCAGCTGGAGAGGATTAATAGGCAATTATAATGCCGTCGGGGCTGCACTAATTGATTAATTTCTTTGTTGGGGATAGAATTGGCAAAGCGGTGGCGATAGAATCAATAAGGAAGGAAGGACAAATGCGTGGATGGGGAAATTAACGAGAAGAAGGAGGAAAGGAGACGATGCAAGAATGTGTGCGAAGTAAAGGAGTGATAAATGTTTAAGGTGGCTAGGAGAAAAGAGGATGGTGTGATGGTAGGAACGTATGTTATGTGACAGTGGAAAGAGTGAGAGGTCCTATTATGTACGATATTGGGCCGACGGGGAATTGTCGTTGGCTGGTGTAATAGGTACGTGCAATGGGGCGGTCGTGAAAAGTATAAAGAGGAATGCGAAAGAATGTGCGAAGAGAAGGAATTCTTATGCGTGGCTAAAGTATGTAGGAGGAAAAAGGATAGCGCGATTGTGAGGAACGTATGTTATGTGACAAAGGAGAGAGTGAAAAGTAATGTTATGTACGATATTAGGCCGACGGGGAATTGTCGTTGGCTGGTGTAATAGGTACGTGCACTGGGGCGGTCGTTTAAAGTATAAAGAGGAATGCGAAAGAATGTGCGAAGAGAAGGAATTCTTATGCGTGGCTAAAGTATGTAGGAGGAAAAAGGATAGCGCGGAACGTATGTTATGTGACAAAGGAGAGAGTGAGAGGTAATGTTATGTACGATATTGGGCCGACGGGGAATTGTCGTTGGCTGGTGTAATAGGTACGTGCACTGGGGCGGTCGTTTAAAGTATAAAGAGGAATGCGAAAGAATGTGCGAAGCGAAGGAATTCTTATGCGTAGCTAAAGTATGTAGGAGGAAAAGAGATAGTGCGATTGTGAGGAACGTATGTTATGTGACAAAGGAGAGAGTGAAAGGTAATGTTATGTTATGTTAAAAGTGGAAAGAGGAGTGCGAAGGGATGATTAAATAAATTATATAGATTAGAATTAGATAAAGGTGATTAAATTATTCGGAACCAAAGGTAAGTGATCGTGCCGAGGATTGCAAGGCCGTCGGGGAAAATTTGTTGAGGCGATTTGGGGATCGTCGGAGTATGATAAGATAGTAGTGAATAATATTTTGTAATGATTGGATTTTATAAAACAAAATTAATTAAGGATGGGAAGGTAAATTTGCCAATGATTTGTTATACAAGATCAGAGAAAATAAAAAGGCCGTCGGTAGAAAGTTGCACTATAAGGGATAAGGCCGTTGAGTGAAGGAGTGAGCAAATTTATTGGATTTTTATTCTGGTTGATTGAAATAAATGAGCTGAAGGATTTATTGATATTTTAAAGGAAGAGGAAAGGGGATGGCGTGATGGTAGGAACGTATGTTATTGTGAAAGAGGAAGGAGTGAAAAGTCCTATTATGTACGATATTAGGCCGACGGGGGATTGTCGTTGGCTGGTGTAATAGGTACGTGCGATGGGGCGGTCGTGAAAAGTATAAAGAGGAATGCGAAAGAATGTGCGAAGAGAAGGAATTCTTATGCGTAGCTAAAGTATGTAGGAGGAAAAAGGATAGCGCGATTGTGAGGAACGTATGTTATGTGACAAAGGAGAGAGTGAAAGGTGATGTTATGTACGATATCAGGCCGACGGGGAATTGTCGTTGGCTGGTGTAATAGGTACGTGCGCTGGGGCGGTCGTAAAAGTGGAAAGAGGAATGCGAGGGAATGATTAAATAAATTAGATAGATTAGGATCGATAAAGATGATTAAATTATTCGGAACCGAAGGGAGGTGATCGTGCCGAGGATTGCAAGGCCGTCGGGGAAAATTTGTTGAGGCGATTTGGGGATCGTCGGAGTATGATAGGATAGTAGTGAATAATATTTTGTAATGATTGGATTTTATAAAACAAAATTAATTAAGGATGGGAAGGTAAATTTGCCAATGATTTGTTATACAAGATCCGAGAAAATAAAAAGGCCGTCGGTAGAAAGTTGCACTATAAGGGATAAGGCCGTTGATTGAAGGAGTGAGCAAATTAATTGGATTTTTATTCTGGTTGATTGAAATAAATGAGCTGAAGGATTTATTGATATTTTAAAGGAAGAGGAAAGGGGATGGCGTGATGGTAGGAACGTATGTTATGTGAAAGAGGAAGGAGTGAGAAGTCCTATTATGTACGATATTAGGCCGACGGGGGATTGTCGTTGGCTGGTGTAATAGGTACGTGCGATGGGGCGGTCGTGAAAAGTATAAAGAGGAATGCGAAAGAATGTGCGAAGAGAAGGAATTCTTATGCGTGGCTAAAGTATGTAGGAGGAAAAAGGATAGCGCGATTGTGAGGAACGTATGTTATGTGACAAAGGAGAGAGTGAAAGGTAATGTTATGTACGATATTGGGCCGACGGGGAATTGTCGTTGGCTGGTGTAATAGGTACGTGCGCTGGGGCGGTCGTAAAAGTGGAAAGAGGAATGCGAAAGAATGTGCGAAGAGAAGGAATTCTTATGCGTATCTAAAGTATGTAGGAGGAAAAGAGATAGTGCGATTGCGAGGAACGTATGTTATGTGACAAAGGAGAGAGTGAAAAATAATGTTATGTACGATATTAGGCCGACGGGGGATTGTCTTTGGCTGGTGTAATAGGTACGTGCACTGGGGCGGTCGTTAAAAGTGGAAAGAAGAATGCGAAGGAATGATTAAATAAATTAAATAGATTAGAATTAGATAAAGGTGATTAAATTATTCGGAACCAGAGGTAAGTGATCGTGCCGAGGATTGCAAGGCCGTCGGGGAAAATTTGTTGAGGCGATTTGGGGATCGTCGGAGTATGATAGGATAGTAGTGAATAATATTTTGTAATGATTGGATTTTATAGAACAAAATTAATTAAGGATGGGAAGGTTAATTTGCCAATGATTTGTTATACAAGATCAGAGAAAATAAAAAGGCCGTCGGTAGAAAGTTGCACTATAAGGGATAAGGCCGTTGAGTGAAGGAGTGAGCAAATTAATTGGATTTTTATTCTGATTGATTGAGATAAATGAGCTGAAGGATTTATTGATATTTTAAAGGAAGAGGAAAGGGGATGGCGTGATGGTAGGAACGTATGTTTGTGAAAGAGGAAGGAGTGAGAAGTCCTATTATGTACGATATTAGGCCGACGGGGGATTGTCGTTGGCTGGTGTAATAGGTACGTGCGATGGGGCGGTCGTGGAAAGTATAAAGAGGAATGCGAAAGAATGTGCGAAGAGAAGGAATTCTTATGCGTAGCTAAAGTATGTAGGAGGAAAAGGATAGCGCGATTGTGAGGAACGTATGTTATGTGACAAAGGAGAGAGTGAGAGGTAATGTTATGTACGATATTGGGCCGACGGGGAATTGTCGTTGGCTGGTGTAATAGGTACGTGCGATGGGGCGGTCGTGAAAAGTATAAAGAGGAATGCGAAAGAATGTGCGAAGAGAAGGAATTCTTATGCGTGGCTAAAGTATGTAGGAGGAAAAAGGATAGCGCGATTGTGAGGAACGTATGTTATGTGACAAAGGAGAGAGTGAGAGGTAATGTTATGTACGATATTGGGCCGACGGGGAATTGTCGTTGGCTGGTGTAATAGGTACGTGCGCTGGGGCGGTCGTAAAAGTGGAAAGAGGAATGCGAAAGAATGTGCGAAGAGAAGGAATTCTTATGCGTAGCTAAAGTATGTAGGAGGAAAAGAGATAGTGCGATTGCGAGGAACGTATGTTATGTGACAAAGGAGAGAGTGAAAAGTAATGTTATGTACGATATTAGGCCGACGGGGGATTGTCTTTGGCTGGTGTAATAGGTGCGTGCACTGGGGCGGTCGTTAAAAGTGGAAAGAAGAATGCGAAGGAATGATTAAATGAATTAAATAGATAAGAATTAGATAAAGGTGATTAAATTATTCGGAACCAAAGGTAAGTGATCGTTCCGAGGATTGCAAGGCCGTCGGGGAAAATTTGTTGAGGCGATTTGAGGGTCGTCGGAGTATGATAGGATAGTAGTGAATAATATTTTGTAATGATTGGATTTTATAGAACAAAATTAATTAAGGATGGGAAGGTTAATTTGCCAATGATTTGTTATACAAGATCAGAGAAAATAAAAGGGCCGTCGGTAGAAAGTTGCACTATGAGGGATAAGGCCGTTGAGTGCAGGAGTAAGCAAGTTAATTGGATTTTTATTCTGATTGATTGAAATAGATGAGCTGAAGGATTTATTGATATTTTAAAGGAAGAGGAAAGAGAATGGCGTGATGGTAGGAACGTATGTTATTGTGAAAGAGGAAGGAGTGAAAAGTCCTATTATGTATGATATTAGGCCGACGGGGGATTGTCGTTGGCTGGTGTAATAGGTACGTGCGATGGGGCGGTCGTGAAAAGTATAAAGAGGAATGCGAAAGAATGTGCGAAGAGAAGGAATTCTTATGCGTGGCTAAAGTATGTAGGAGGAAAAAGGATAGCGCGATTGTGAGGAACGTATGTTATGTGACAAAGGAGAGAGTGAGAGGTAATGTTATGTACGATATTGGGCCGACGGGGAATTGTCGTTGGCTGGTGTAATAGGTACGTGCGCTGGGGCGGTCGTAAAAGTGGAAAGAGGAATGCGAAAGAATGTGCGAAGAGAAGGAATTCTTATGCGTAGCTAAAGTATGTAGGAGGAAAAGAGATAGTGCGATTGCGAGGAACGTATGTTATGTGACAAAGGAGAGAGTGAAAAGTAATGTTATGTACGATATTAGGCCGACGGGGGATTGTCTTTGGCTGGTGTAATAGGTGCGTGCACTGGGGCGGTCGTTAAAAGTGGAAAGAAGAATGCGAAGGAATGATTAAATGAATTAAATAGATAAGAATTAGATAAAGGTGATTAAATTATTCGGAACCAAAGGTAAGTGATCGTTCCGAGGATTGCAAGGCCGTCGGGGAAAATTTGTTGAGGCGATTTGAGGGTCGTCGGAGTATGATAGGATAGTAGTGAATAATATTTTGTAATGATTGGATTTTATAGAACAAAATTAATTAAGGATGGGAAGGTTAATTTGCCAATGATTTGTTATACAAGATCAGAGAAAATAAAAGGGCCGTCGGTAGAAAGTTGCACTATGAGGGATAAGGCCGTTGAGTGCAGGAGTAAGCGAGTTAATTGGTTTTTTATTCTGATTGATTGAAATAAATGAGCTGAAGGATTTATTGATATTTTAAATGAAAAGAAGATATCAAGGTTTACAAGGGAAGGTTTGATAAAGGGTTTTTATAAGTCGTTGTGATGATGGGGTGCAATAAAATTATAAAAGGCAATAATTAGGAGTAATGTGAATAAAATAATCGGGGAATGGAACTGATTAATAGACTAGGTCAGGAATTGCAATTATCCGTTAGGTGAAATTAATATTTGCAAAAGACCTTCGAGGAAACGAGAGGACAACGTAATTATAATTTAAATTGCTCGATTAGATTGAATATAAAGGAATAAAATGTAAGGATACAGATGGAAATGGAATGGATTACGAGGGCCGTAGAGCTGGAATAATGAAGGCCGTCAGGGAAAAGTTATATTTGATCGATAAAAGGCCGTCTGGGGAAGGATTGAGCAACAGTGTTGGAATTTAATTTAGGTTTAATTCAATTGTATAAAGGGGAAGATTTATTGGAGTGCAAAGGAGGAAGGGGCAATAGAAGGAATTATTGGAAGTTTGATAAATAATCGGAAAGATGATTGATCGGGTGATTAAATTGCCGTCGGCAAAAAAGAAGATCGGTTAATTGGCAAGGAATGAATGGGTTTATTCAGAAAAATCAGTATTTGGGAGGATAGAAAGAGAGAGAGATTGTTGTGGAGGAATTATGGCGTACGTGACTTTGGAGCCAAGGAAAAATGTTAAACCGGGTATGTGTAAAAGTATTTTAAACGTGGGAGTGTGAGAAGTGGAGAATGGAGTAACCAACTCAGTTACGCCTCGAATTGTAATATTCCGCAGGTGCGCGAGGGAAGAATACGGAATAGGAGGAACGGCAATGGAAAATACACGATGCGATCGCGGGTGGAATTTAAATGCCGGATGGGAATTGCCCGGTGTGAAAATAATTATCTATGTTACGCCTCGGTTTGGAATATACCGCAGGTACAGTGTGTAAGCGTAGGAATACGAACACGGGGGAAAGCAAATGGTAATACACGGTGCGGTCGGGGGTAGAATTTAAATGGAGAATAGGGATAACCCGGCAGGTGCGGAAAATAATTATGGCGTACGTGGCAAATTAACCAAAGGGAAATGGATAATATTTTGTGGGTTGAACGGCTATTGGTGAAATCGGGGTGTGTTACGTAAAATTATTATTTTGTGGGAGTTTGTGCAAGGGGAATAGGAATAATGAATTGTCCGTCTTGGAATAGCCCAGAGGGTGCGGAAAAATAACTGTGGTGTGTGTAGTATTTTGAAAGGGTGCCTGATTTGAATTGCCGTTAACAGTCGGTTGGGATTATTTGGGAAGATTTTAAGCTCTATCAATAAAATAGAAATACAGTTTAATCGGCAATAGTAATTTGAATTTAATTAAGAAGAAGAACGATTAGGAAAGGATAATTTGATTCGACCAACGATTAAATAAAATAGAGCAGGAATAATGAAGGCCGTCGGGGAAAGTTATATTTGATCGATAAAAGGCCGTCTGGGGAAGGATTGAGCAACAAGTGCGGAGCAACAAGTGTGGAGTGTTGGAATTTAATTTAGGTTTAATTCAATTGTATAAAGGGGAAGATTTATTGGAGTGCAAAGGAGGAAGGGGCAATAGAAGGAATTATTGGAAGTTTGATTAATAATCGGGAAATGATTGATCGGGTGTTTAAATTGCCGTCGGCAAAAAAGAAGATCGGTTAATTGGCAAGGAATGAATGGGTTTATTCAGAAAATTTCAATATTTGAGAGGATAGAAAGAGAGAGAGATTGTTGAGGAGGAATTATGGTGTACGTGACTTTCGGAGCCTTGGAAAAATGTTAAACCGGGTATGTGTAAAAGTATTTTAGACGTGGGAGTGTGAGAAGTGGAGAATGGAATAACCAACTCAGTTACGCCTCGAATTGTAATATTCCGCAGGTGCGCGAGGGAAGAATATGGAATAGGAGGAACGGCAATGGAAAATACACGATGCGGTCGCGGGTGGAATTTAAATGCAGGATGGGAATTGCCCGGTGTGAAAATAATTATCTATGTTACGCCTCGGTTTGGAATATACCGCAGGTACAGTGTGTAAGCGTAGGAATACGAACACGGGGGAAAGCGAATGGTAATACACGGTGCGGTCGGGGGTAGAATTTAAATGGAGAATAGGGATAACCCGGCAGGTGCGGAAAATAATTATGGCGTACGTGGCAAATTAACCAAAGGGAAATGGATAATATATTGTGGGTTGAACGGCTATTGGTGAAATCGGGGTGTGTTACGTAAAATTATTATTTTGTGGGAGTTTGTGCGAGGGGAAATACGAATAATAAAAATTGCCCGTCTTGGAATAGCCCAGAGGGTGCGAAAAAATAACTGTGGTGTGTGTGGTATTTTGAAAGGGGGTGCCTGGTTTGAATAGCCGTTAACGGTCGGTTGGGATTATTTGGGAAGATTTTAAGCTTTAGCATGCAAGGTTAAAAGGATTCTGCTCGAAGGTCTACGATAATCTATTTTAATTTAAACTATCTTATTATCTAAATATTTGTCGGTTTGATGAGGTGTTAGCGTTGGGAGGATGCTTCGTTGCTCGATGAATAAATCTTCTCGCAGTCGGACGAAACAGCGCTCTGGAGTACAAACACACACGCAAAAAACACGGCACTGCACTTTCAAGATGGGACTGGTTTGGCTGAAGGCCGTACCAATTTGTGGCCTCTACGCCGTTTGTCGATAATCCGTATTAAATTGTAGAAGACAATTAATCAATGGTAATCAACAAACGCGGAAGCCTCCCACTTTTACTACACTGCGCTACACAAGATTACTGTATGCTGTCGACGCGGCACTGCACTTTCAAGATGGGACTGGTTTGGCTGAAGGCCGTACCAATTTGTGGCCTCTACGCCGTTTGTCGATAATCCGTATTAAATTGTAGAAGACAATTAATCAATGGTAATCAACAAACGCGGAAGCCTCCCACTTGTACTACACTGCACAACACACTGAGTTACACGAGATCACTGTATTCTGTCGCTGTGAATTTTAATAGAAAGTCGATTTTGCTGAAGGCGGTTAAAAGATAAATAGTTTGCTTGATTTGAGAAAAAGGAATGTTAAGGATGAGCGAAAGAATTAATTAGTTGCCGCGGTTGTAGTGATAAAGCAATGAATAAAAGCCGTCGGAAGTCGCAGAAGGCGTTTGAGGGAATGTCGACG
>NW_026525765.1:15000-22500 GCF_943734725.1 Anopheles marshallii | reverse complement strand
CAAAGTGTGTTATCACACATACCCAATATGCTCAACTCTCATGTTCGTTTGACGCACCAAACTTTATTAGTGATGCACCACACAACAGGTTTTAATATACGCGATCGTGTGTGATTCAGTGTGAACTTGGTGCGCCAAGTCCATTTGTGATGCATCACTTAGCTAACCATCTTTCGGGACTGTTTAGGGTATGTGCTCCTCCACATCTATGCTTACTCGTACACATTCTCTGTCAATAGGTTTAAGATCGGGCATTCTACCATATCATTGCCTTAATGCTTTCAAATCAAGGCTACCAGGGTAGCCTAATTGCGTTCGAAACTCAACTTGTGAGCTGTCGGCCCTAGAAGTTTTTTAGGCTGCTAGGACCTCTCTCTATATTTTGCCTTTGGACTTCTCGAAGCTCAACTTGTGAGCAGTTCCATGCACCACTACCCGTATCTCTTAGCTTAGTTCTAGCCATGTGCGTTCAAAGCTCAACGTTAAGCTGTGTCCTGCACCACAATCGTTATATAATAAGCTTATCTCTAAGCTTTTTTGCGTTCAATGCTCAACGTTAAGCTATCCCTTCGCTTAGAACCTCGCTCTACATTTTGCCTTTGGACTTCTCGAAGCTCAACTTGTGAGCAGTTCCATGCACCACTATAGGTATCTCTTAGCTTAGTTCTAGCCATGTGCGTTCAAAGCTCAACGTTAAGCGGCCTCATGCACCACAACCCTTGTATCTTAAGCTTATCTCTAAGCTTTTTTGCGTTCAATGCTCAACGTTAAGCTATCCCTTCGCTTAGAACCTCGCTCTATATTCAACTTTCAGATACCTCAAAGCTCAACTTATGTGGTCTGCTATTGCTCTTGAACGGGTACAATATCTGACAGAGGGGGGTTTTTGGCCCAAATTATGCATTATTAGTTTAACCTCCGTCGCAGAACCACATTTGACCAGGTCGAGAAAAAAATTTTTTCGTGACGACCTGGTCCCCCATAGTAGGGAATGAACATGACATCTTAACCATATTTGACCATTTTCAAATTTCTCGTCGCGGAATCATGACTTTACTAGTAAAATTTGTTCCGGGTAGGGACCTCCCATACAAAATTTTCATCGCTCCAAAAGTGATTTCGTTTCACTTTTCAACATTTACAAGGTCCATAAATCATGTTTTGAGACGATATGGAAAAAAAAATTTTTTGCCCGTCTCGACCAACTCGACCGATGGTGACCACAGCAGGGTGCTCCATACAAATTTTCCTTATGTGGAATTTTCAGTGTAAAATAAGGTTTCTCCAATCGATCGCGGGTTTCACTTTTCATCATTTGCTAGGTCTAACTATGATGTTTTGAGTGGTCCCGCAAAAATTTTTTCTCTTGGCCAGTCGACCCTTTCGTCCATGTCGGTGTGTTCTGCAGTAGGGTGCTCCATACAAATTTTCCTTATGTGGAATTTTTCAGTGTAAAATAAGGTTTCTCCAATCGATCGCGGGTTTCACTTTTCATCATTTGCTAGGTCTAACTATGATGTTTTGAGTGGTCCCGCAAAAATTTTTTCTTGGACCGGGCCTTCCTTCCCGGCCCTGTCGGTGTGCTCTGCAGTAGGGTGCTCCATACAAATTTTCCTTATGTGGAATTTTTCAGTGTAAAATAAGGTTTCTCCAATCGATCGCGGGTTTCACTTTTCATCATTTGCTAGGTCTAACTATGATGTTTTGAGTGGTCCCGCAAAAATTTTTTCTTGGACCGGGCCTTCCTTCCCGGCCCTGTCGGTGTGCTCTGCAGTAGGGTGCTCCATACAAATTTTCCTTATGTGGAATTTTTCAGTGTAAAATAAGGTTTCTCCAATCGATCGCGGGTTTCACTTTTCATCATTTGCTAGGTCTAACTATGATGTTTTGAGTGGTCCCGCAAAAATTTTTTCTTGGACCGGGCCTTCCTTCCCGGCCCTGTCGGTGTGCTCTGCAGTAGGGTGCTCCATACAAATTTTCCTTATGTGGAATTTTTCAGTGTAAAATAAGGTTTCTCCAATCGATCGCGGGTTTCACTTTTCATCATTTGCTAGGTCTAACTATGATGTTTTGAGTGGTCCCGCAAAAATTTTTTCTTGGACCGGGCCTTCCTTCCCGGCCCTGTCGGTGTGCTCTGCAGTAGGGTGCTCCATACAAATTTTCCTTATGTGGAATTTTTCAGTGTAAAATAAGGTTTCTCCAATCGATCGCGGGTTTCACTTTTCATCATTTGCTAGGTCTAACTATGATGTTTTGAGTGGTCCCGCAAAAATTTTTTCTTGGACCGGGCCTTCCTTCCCGGCCCTGTCGGTGTGCTCTGCAGTAGGGTGCTCCATACAAATTTTCCTTATGTGGAATTTTTCAGTGTAAAATAAGGTTTCTCCAATCGATCGCGGGTTTCACTTTTCATCATTTGCTAGGTCTAACTATGATGTTTTGAGTGGTCCCGCAAAAATTTTTTCTTGGACCGGGCCTTCCTTCCCGGCCCTGTCGGTGTGCTCTGCAGTAGGGTGCTCCATACAAATTTTCCTTATGTGGAATTTTTCAGTGTAAAATAAGGTTTCTCCAATCGATCGCGGGTTTCACTTTTCATCATTTGCTAGGTCTAACTATGATGTTTTGAGTGGTCCCGCAAAAATTTTTTCTTGGACCGGGCCTTCCTTCCCGGCCCTGTCGGTGTGCTCTGCAGTAGGGTGCTCCATACAAATTTTCCTTATGTGGAATTTTTCAGTGTAAAATAAGGTTTCTCCAATCGATCGCGGGTTTCACTTTTCATCATTTGCTAGGTCTAACTATGATGTTTTGAGTGGTCCCGCAAAAATTTTTTCTTGGACCGGGCCTTCCTTCCCGGCCCTGTCGGTGTGCTCTGCAGTAGGGTGCTCCATACAAATTTTCCTTATGTGGAATTTTTCAGTGTAAAATAAGGTTTCTCCAATCGATCGCGGGTTTCACTTTTCATCATTTGCTAGGTCTAACTATGATGTTTTGAGTGGTCCCGCAAAAATTTTTTCTTGGACCGGGCCTTCCTTCCCGGCCCTGTCGGTGTGCTCTGCAGTAGGGTGCTCCATACAAATTTTCCTTATGTGGAATTTTTCAGTGTAAAATAAGGTTTCTCCAATCGATCGCGGGTTTCACTTTTCATCATTTGCTAGGTCTAACTATGATGTTTTGAGTGGTCCCGCAAAAATTTTTTCTTGGACCGGGCCTTCCTTCCCGGCCCTGTCGGTGTGCTCTGCAGTAGGGTGCTCCATACAAATTTTCCTTATGTGGAATTTTTCAGTGTAAAATAAGGTTTCTCCAATCGATCGCGGGTTTCACTTTTCATCATTTGCTAGGTCTAACTATGATGTTTTGAGTGGTCCCGCAAAAATTTTTTCTTGGACCGGGCCTTCCTTCCCGGCCCTGTCGGTGTGCTCTGCAGTAGGGTGCTCCATACAAATTTTCCTTATGTGGAATTTTTCAGTGTAAAATAAGGTTTCTCCAATCGATCGCGGGTTTCACTTTTCATCATTTGCTAGGTCTAACTATGATGTTTTGAGTGGTCCCGCAAAAATTTTTTCTTGGACCGGGCCTTCCTTCCCGGCCCTGTCGGTGTGCTCTGCAGTAGGGTGCTCCATACAAATTTTCCTTATGTGGAATTTTTCAGTGTAAAATAAGGTTTCTCCAATCGATCGCGGGTTTCACTTTTCATCATTTGCTAGGTCTAACTATGATGTTTTGAGTGGTCCCGCAAAAATTTTTTCTTGGACCGGGCCTTCCTTCCCGGCCCTGTCGGTGTGCTCTGCAGTAGGGTGCTCCATACAAATTTTCCTTATGTGGAATTTTTCAGTGTAAAATAAGGTTTCTCCAATCGATCGCGGGTTTCACTTTTCATCATTTGCTAGGTCTAACTATGATGTTTTGAGTGGTCCCGCAAAAATTTTTTCTTGGACCGGGCCTTCCTTCCCGGCCCTGTCGGTGTGCTCTGCAGTAGGGTGCTCCATACAAATTTTCCTTATGTGGAATTTTTCAGTGTAAAATAAGGTTTCTCCAATCGATCGCGGGTTTCACTTTTCATCATTTGCTAGGTCTAACTATGATGTTTTGAGTGGTCCCGCAAAAATTTTTTCTTGGACCGGGCCTTCCTTCCCGGCCCTGTCGGTGTGCTCTGCAGTAGGGTGCTCCATACAAATTTTCCTTATGTGGAATTTTTCAGTGTAAAATAAGGTTTCTCCAATCGATCGCGGGTTTCACTTTTCATCATTTGCTAGGTCTAACTATGATGTTTTGAGTGGTCCCGCAAAAATTTTTTCTTGGACCGGGCCTTCCTTCCCGGCCCTGTCGGTGTGCTCTGCAGTAGGGTGCTCCATACAAATTTTCCTTATGTGGAATTTTTCAGTGTAAAATAAGGTTTCTCCAATCGATCGCGGGTTTCACTTTTCATCATTTGCTAGGTCTAACTATGATGTTTTGAGTGGTCCCGCAAAAATTTTTTCTTGGACCGGGCCTTCCTTCCCGGCCCTGTCGGTGTGCTCTGCAGTAGGGTGCTCCATACAAATTTTCCTTATGTGGAATTTTTCAGTGTAAAATAAGGTTTCTCCAATCGATCGCGGGTTTCACTTTTCATCATTTGCTAGGTCTAACTATGATGTTTTGAGTGGTCCCGCAAAAATTTTTTCTCTTGGCCAGTCGACCCTTTCGTCCATGTCGGTGTGTTCTGCAGTAGGGTGCTCCAACCAAGTTTTCCTAATGAAAGTTTTTCGTGGTTTCGTGTGAGTTAAAAACTCCGGAACTTGGCTTATTTTCACCATAATTTCCACATATGGTGACCAACTCAATAAACGTTTTGTGCGTATCCTATGGACAGTTTTTCGCGTTCAACTTGGTGAACTAGGGTTGTTTTCCCGAAGGGTAGAAAAATCTGGACTTAGCCAAATTTTGAAATCTCCAACCAATCTTGGCCTGTTAGATTATCTTGGTTGGGTTGCTATGGGCTGCTACGGCCTACTTGATAGGCAATGTTTCAACTCTTGGAAGCTTTCGTGGTTGTTTAGAACTGTCCATGGCCTTCTTGATAGAAATGGCTTATGGTGGCCATGGACTTAGCAACATTTTGAGATCCAATCTTGGCCTGTTAGAGTATCTTGGTTGGTTTGCTATGGGCTGGTACGGCCTACTTGATAGGCAATGTTTCAACTCTTGGAAGCTTTCGTGGTTGTTTAGAACTGTCCATGGCCTTCTTGATAGAAATGGCTTATGGTGGCCATGGACTTAGCAACATTTTGAGATCCAATCTTGGCCTGTTAGAGTATCTTGGTTGGTTTGCTATGGGCTGGTACGGCCTACTTGATAGGCAATGTTTCAACTCTTGGAAGCTTTCGTGGTTGCTAAGCACTGTCCATGGCCTTCTTGATAGAAATGGCTTATGGTGGCCATGGACTTAGCAAAATTTTGAATTCTCCAACCAATCTTGGCCTGTTAGAGTATCTTGGTTGGGTTGCTATGGGCTGCTACGGCCTACTTGATAGGCAATGTTTCAACTCTTGGAAGCTTTCGTGGTTGCTAAGCACTGTCCATGGCCTTCTTGATAGAAATGGCTTATGGTGGCCATGGACTTAGCAACATTTTGAAGTCTCCAACCAATCTTGGCCTGTTAGATTATCTTGGTTGGTTTGCTATGGGCTGGTACGGCCTACTTGATAGGCAATGTTTCAACTCTTGGAAGCTTTCGTGGTTGCTAAGCACTGTTCGTGGCCTTCTTGATAGAAATGGCTTATGGTGGCCATGGACTTAGCAAAATTTTGAATTCTCCAACCAATCTTGGCCTGTTAGAGTATCTTGGTTGGGTTGCTATGGGCTGCTACGGCCTACTTGATAGGCAATGTTTCAACTCTTGGAAGCTTTCGTGGTTGTTTAGAACTGTCCATGGCCTTCTTGATAGAAATGGCTTATGGTGGCCATGGACTTAGCAACATTTTGAGATCCAATCTTGGCCTGTTAGAGTATCTTGGTTGGTTTGCTATGGGCTGGTACGGCCTACTTGATAGGCAATGTTTCAACTCTTGGAAGCTTTCGTGGTTGCTAAGCACTGTCCATGGCCTTCTTGATAGAAATGGCTTATGGTGGCCATGGACTTAGCAACATTTTGAGATCCAATCTTGGCCTGTTAGAGTATCTTGGTTGGTTTGCTATGGGCTGGTACGGCCTACTTGATAGGCAATGTTTCAACTCTTGGAAGCTTTCGTGGTTGCTAAGCACTGTCCATGGCCTTCTTGATAGAAATGGCTTATGGTGGCCATGGACTTAGCCAAATTTTGAAGTCTCCAACCAATCTTGGCCTGTTAGAGTATCTTGGTTGGGTTGCTATGGGCTGCTACGGCCTACTTGATAGGCAATGTTTCAACTCTTGGAAGCTTTCGTGGTTGCTAAGCACTGTTCGTGGCCTTCTTGATAGAAATGGCTTATGGTGGCCATGGACTTAGCAACATTTTGAGATCCAATCTTGGCCTGTTAGAGTATCTTGGTTGGTTTGCTATGGGCTGGTACGGCCTACTTGATAGGCAATGTTTCAACTCTTGGAAGCTTTCGTGGTTGCTAAGCACTGTCCATGGCCTTCTTGATAGAAATGGCTTATGGTGGCCATGGACTTAGCCAAATTTTGAAGTCTCCAACCAATCTTGGCCTGTTAGAGTATCTTGGTTGGGTTGCTATGGGCTGGTACGGCCTACTTGATAGGCAATGTTTCAACTCTTGGAAGCTTTCGTGGTTGCTAAGCACTGTCCATGGCCTTCTTGATAGAAATGGCTTATGGTGGCCATGGACTTAGCAACATTTTGAAGTCTCCAACCAATCTTGGCCTGTTAGATTATCTTGGTTGGTTTGCTATGGGCTGGTACGGCCTACTTGATAGGCAATGTTTCAACTCTTGGAAGCTTTCGTGGTTGCTAAGCACTGTTCGTGGCCTTCTTGATAGAAATGGCTTATGGTGGCCATGGACTTAGCCAAATTTTGAATTCTCCAACCAATCTTGGCCTGTTAGAGTATCTTGGTTGGGTTGCTATGGGCTGCTACGGCCTACTTGATAGGCAATGTTTCAACTCTTGGAAGCTTTCGTGGTTGCTAAGCACTGTCCATGGCCTTCTTGATAGAAATGGCTTATGGTGGCCATGGACTTAGCAAAATTTTGAATTCTCCAACCAATCTTGGCCTGTTAGAGTATCTTGGTTGGGTTGCTATGGGCTGGTACGGCCTACTTGATAGGCAATGTTTCAACTCTTGGAAGCTTTCGTGGTTGCTAAGCACTGTCCATGGCCTTCTTGATAGAAATGGCTTATGGTGGCCATGGACTTAGCAACATTTTGAAGTCTCCAACCAATCTTGGCCTGTTAGATTATCTTGGTTGGTTTGCTATGGGCTGGTACGGCCTACTTGATAGGCAATGTTTCAACTCTTGGAAGCTTTCGTGGTTGCTAAGCACTGTTCGTGGCCTTCTTGATAGAAATGGCTTATGGTGGCCATGGA
>NW_026525765.1:7500-12500 GCF_943734725.1 Anopheles marshallii | reverse complement strand
TAGGCTTCCAAAGTTGGAGGTTTTGGCGATTTCCGGCGTCTTTCGTTCCCATACATTTTGTATGGGACAGCTGTTCGGTGGCGCGTTCTTGGCCGAGTACCGTGTGTCGTCGCGTGTGACGTCAGTGCAAAGTACCGGTTTGCGCCCGATCTGGCGTTGTCGCCGCGAGTGTGCTGAAGAACATAACGGTAAAGCCCGGTGCAAGCGCACCGAAAAGTGTAACTTTTTGGCAAAGTGCACGATTTAAGGCACTTTCCGTTTGCCGTGTGTTCCTGTGTGCGTGCGTGTGTGCGAGTGTTTGGAGTGAAAATCGGCCGTATCAGCCAGGCCACGCGTGCCAGGGCTTTGGTTTCACGTGTCCGGCCCCCGATCCTGGCCGCCGACCCCCCACCCAAATTTCACCCCCCCACCCCTTAAGGGGGGGGAGTTTTTCGTGGGCAGGTTTTTGTTGAATATTAAGGCGAATTGTGAACCGATCCGGACGATTAAGGTGTCGTTGGATGCGTCTCGGTAAGACGCATCTTACAAAATTTTGTATGTGTGTGTGTGTGCGTTACACCGGAAGTGGCACTTGAAAAACTGTGAGTTTTTGGTGGGGGACCGTTTTACCCCCCAAAAAGTGCGTTAGTGATCTTAAAAACACTTGAGGACTATAAGTGAGAATATCCCGCGTCGATAGAGTGGTCTAACATTTTTGTGCGACGAACCGTTGCGGAGTTATAGGCTTCCAAAGTTGGAGGTTTTGGCGATTTCCGGCGTCTTTCGTTCCCATACATTTTGTATGGGACAGCTGTTCGGTGGCGCGTTTGCCGTGTGTTCCTGTGTGCGTGCGTGTGTGCGAGTGTTTGGAGTGAAAATCGGCCGTATCTGCCAGGCCACGCGTGCCAGGGCTTTGGTTTCACGTGTCCGGCCCCCGATCCTGGCCGCCGACCCCCCACCCAAATTTCACCCCCCCACCCCTTAAGGGGGGGGAGTTTTTCGTGGGCAGGTTTTTGTTGAATATTAAGGCGAATTGTGAACCGATCCGGACGATTAAGGTGTCGTTGGATGCGTCTCGGTAAGACGCATCTTACAAAATTTTGTATGTGTGTGTGTGTGCGTTACACCGGAAGTGGCACTTGAAAAACTGTGAGTTTTTGGTGGGGGACCGTTTTACCCCCCAAAAAGTGCGTTAGTGATCTTAAAAACACTTGAGGACTATAAGTGAGAATATCCCGCGTCGATAGAGTGGTCTAACATTTTTGTGCGACGAACCGTTGCGGAGTTATAGGCTTCCAAAGTTGGAGGTTTTGGCGATTTCCGGCGTCTTTCGTTCCCATACATTTTGTATGGGACAGCTGTTCGGTTGCGCGTTCTTGGCCGAGTACCGTGTGTTTCTGTGTGCGTGCGTGTGTGCGAGTGTTTGGAGTGAAAATCGGCCGTATCAGCCAGGCCACGCGTGCCAGGGCTTTGGCTTCAAGTGTCCGGCCCCCGATCCTGGCCGTCGACCCCCCTCCCAAATTTCACCCCCCCACCCCTTAAGGGGGGGGAGTTTTTCGTGGGCAGGTTTTTGTTGAATATTAAGGCGAATTGTGAACCGATCCGGACGATTAAGGTGTCGTTGGATGCGTCTCGGTAAGACGCATCTTACAAAATTTTGTATGGGTGTGTGTGTGCGTTACACCGGAAGTGGCACTTGAAAAACTGAGAGTTTTTGGTGGGGGACCGTTTTACCCCCCAAAAAAGTGCGTTAGTGATCTTAAAAACACTTGAGGACTATAAGTGAGAATATCCCGCGTCGATAGAGTGGTCTAACATTTTTGTGCGACGAACCGTTGCGGAGTTATAGGCTTCCAAAGTTGGAGGTTTTGGCGATTTCCGGCCTCTTTCGTTCCCATACATTTTGTATGGGACAGCTGTTCGGTTGCGCGTTCTTGGCCGAGTACCGTGTGTTTCTGTGTGTGGGGAGTCAATCAACGCGCTACGTCGCCGCGAGTCGGGGAGAACACCTCCCCCGACTCCCCCCCCCCCCCCCCCCCCCCACCCTCACCCGTAACAGTGAGAGGTGGAGATGTCGTCGACGGGGCGAACCCTCCGTTCCAGGACGGAGTCAACGGAGGAGAGGCCGGCGAAGCTCTCCACTATTCTGGAGCCGCGAGTGGCTCTTACACGAACATCTGTTCCGGGAGCGAAGCAGCAGTCCCCGGAAATGTCGGAGCTGAGACAGCTCCTCAATGAGACGTCGCTCACCAACGAGCAGCTGCGAGCGACGATCGTGGGTCTGCAACAGGAGATCCAGATGCTCCGGCAGCAGATGGAAACAAATGCTGTGCAGGCCCGGCAAGATTTGCAGCTGGCCCGAGAGGAAGCCCGGATGCGCGAGACGCTGGCTCGTGAAGACAACGAGCGCCTGCGCAACGAGCTGAGGGAGGAGCGAGCCAGCTTCCAAGAGCTCCTTGCACAGACACTGGGCTATGGAGGCAGCCAGAAGCAGCAGTGGCAGCAGCAGCAGCAGCAACAGCAGCAGCAGCAGCAGCAGCAACAACAGCAGCAGCAACGTCGTGAGCAGCAGCAGCAACAGCGACAGCAGGGAGCGGTGTCGGCAACGGCAGCTCCGCTTTCAGACCCGGAAGGCGGCTCCTGGGCTGAAGTGGTGCGTCGTAAGCCGGCCCGGCAACCGGGGAACAAGCCGCAGCAACAGCAGCAGCAGTGGCCGCAACTACCGCAACGGGCAGCGGTTCAGCGGCAGCCGATCGCAGGACCGTCTAAGCAGCAGCCCCAGCAACATCAGGGACAACAGGCCCGGGGTAGCCAGCCTGGAGCACAACGAGGAGGTCGGCGTCAGCGGCAGCGAAAAACCAAGCCGGACGCTATTGAAATCGCCCCAGCTGAGGGACAAACCTGGACGGAGGTGTACCAGGCTGTCCGAACGGCTCCAGAAATGGAGAAATATGCTGAGGCCCTAGGCGTCGGGCGACGCACCACACGCTCCAGGCTTGTCATGGAGCTGAAGGAGAGCGCGGACGCTGCAGAAGTTCTGCAGTGCATCAAGCAGGTCTGCGCAAAGGCAGAACGGCCGGCCTCAGCTCGGCTGGTCACGCCTATGGTCGAAATCCGGTTGGACGCTGTCGACCCTTTAGCGAAGGAGACCGATGTGGCGATGGCGCTGACCAACCTGTGCCAATGCGAGGTGGAGGAGACATCGGTTCGCCTGCGACCTGCCTGGGACGGCACGAAAGTGGCGATAGTCCGCGTAACAGCCAGGGCTGCGGAGGGTCTGGTCGACAAGAGCGTCAAGATCAAATACACATCGTGTCTGATCCGGAAGGTGGCTCCTCTGCAGGCGCGTCAGCAACGGTGCTACAAGTGCCTCGAGATGGGGCACGTCCGAGCTGCGTGCAGGAGCGAAGTGGACCGCTCGACAAGCTGCATTCGCTGCGGGAAGCCGGATCACCAGGCGAAGAGCTGCACGGCGGAGGTGCGCTGCGTCGTGTGCAGCGGCCCGCACCCGGTCGGGCATCCGACGTGCCGGCGCTAAAAGTGCTGCAAGTGAACCTCGGGCGAAGCCGGGCAGCCCAAGACCTCATGCTGCAGACGGCTCGCGAGTTAGGGGCTCAGGTGGTGCTCGCCTGCGAACTATATCGACCACCTCGGGATGATCCGCGGTGGGCCATCGATGCGGAACAGAGTGTGGCGATAATAGCAACAGGGGCGTACCCTATTCAACGGCTTTGGGGGAGCGTCGTCCCGGGACTCGTGGTGGCCACCATAGCGGGAGTAACGTTCGCCAGCTGCTACGTGCCACCCAGCAGCGGCATCGAAGACTTCGTAAGCTTCCTCGGTGCGGTGGAGGTGTCTCTGGTCGGACACGCAACATCAGTCCTGGCCGGGGACTTCAACGCCTGGAACGAGGAGTGGGGGAGTGCGCGCACCACCCGGAAGGGGCAGGAGCTCCTGAGCGTGGTGGAGCAGCTGGCGCTGCATACGCTGAACCGCGGCAACGTGCCCACGTTTAAGGGCAACGGGGTTGCGCGGGAAAGCGTTGTTGACGTTTCCTTTGCCAGCCAAACTATTGCGCGACCGGACTCCTGGCGCGTGCTCGATCGCTTTTCCAGCAGCGACCATGCCTACGTCCAGTTCCAGGTGGGCGTCCCAGGACAACGTCCCACGCGACGAGGCAAGCAGCAGCAGCGAAGTCGAGACGGGACAGCCAGACACGCCGGGACCCGGTGGAAGACGACGCAATTCGATAACAAGTGCTTCGACATCGCCCTCACATGCGGCCACTTTGAGCAGGTCGCAACTCCGGAGGGGCTGATCGGCGGACTGACCCAGGCGTGCGATGAGATCATGGAGAGAGTACACGGGGCTACTTTCCATCGCAAGCCCCAGGTGTACTGGTGGTCTCCTGAGATCGAGCGCCTGAGGGAGGAATGCGGAGCAGCGGAGGCCGCCCATCGCAGGGCCCAACCTTCGGAGCGTGCGGTGACGTCGGCCAGGCTGCAGGGCTGTCGACGATTGCTGCAGGCCGCCATTCACAGCAGTAAGGAAGACAGTATGCAAGAGCTGATCGATGGGGTCGAAGCCGAGGTGTTCGGACTCGGTTACAAGGTTGTTCGAGCAAAACTACGTAACAGGGCACCACCGGAAACGGACCGAGCCGTACTAGGTCCGATCGTCGAAGCCTTGTTCCCGGACCATCCGGCATTTGAGTGGCCGGACATCGACGCGTGCAGTGAGGCTCTGAGACCGGTCACGAGCTCGGAAATTCTTTCGCTGGCCGAGCGGATGGCCACCTCCAAGGCGCCAGGGCTGGACGGCATCCCGAATGCCGCAGTGAAGGCGGCAATGCGGAAGCACCCGGAGGTCTTCGCCAAGGTGTACAATCAGCTGCTCGAGCGAGGGGAGTTTCCTGCGGCATGGAAGGAGGCACGCCTTGTGTTGGTCACGAAGCCAGGTAAGCCGCCGGGCGATCCGTCGTCGCACCGCCCGCTGCTAATGCTGGGAGCAGTCGCCAAGGG
>NW_026525764.1:20000-30022 GCF_943734725.1 Anopheles marshallii | reverse complement strand
CCATACAAATTTTCCTTATGTGGAATTTTTCAGTGTAAAATAAGGTTTCTCCAATCGATCGCGGGTTTCACTTTTCATCATTTGCTAGGTCTAACTATGATGTTTTGAGTGGTCCCGCAAAAATTTTTTCTTGGACCGGGCCTTCCTTCCCGGCCCTGTCGGTGTGCTCTGCAGTAGGGTGCTCCATACAAATTTTCCTTATGTGGAATTTTTCAGTGTAAAATAAGGTTTCTCCAATCGATCGCGGGTTTCACTTTTCATCATTTGCTAGGTCTAACTATGATGTTTTGAGTGGTCCCGCAAAAATTTTTTCTTGGACCGGGCCTTCCTTCCCGGCCCTGTCGGTGTGCTCTGCAGTAGGGTGCTCCATACAAATTTTCCTTATGTGGAATTTTTCAGTGTAAAATAAGGTTTCTCCAATCGATCGCGGGTTTCACTTTTCATCATTTGCTAGGTCTAACTATGATGTTTTGAGTGGTCCCGCAAAAATTTTTTCTTGGACCGGGCCTTCCTTCCCGGCCCTGTCGGTGTGCTCTGCAGTAGGGTGCTCCATACAAATTTTCCTTATGTGGAATTTTTCAGTGTAAAATAAGGTTTCTCCAATCGATCGCGGGTTTCACTTTTCATCATTTGCTAGGTCTAACTATGATGTTTTGAGTGGTCCCGCAAAAATTTTTTCTTGGACCGGGCCTTCCTTCCCGGCCCTGTCGGTGTGCTCTGCAGTAGGGTGCTCCATACAAATTTTCCTTATGTGGAATTTTTCAGTGTAAAATAAGGTTTCTCCAATCGATCGCGGGTTTCACTTTTCATCATTTGCTAGGTCTAACTATGATGTTTTGAGTGGTCCCGCAAAAATTTTTTCTTGGACCGGGCCTTCCTTCCCGGCCCTGTCGGTGTGCTCTGCAGTAGGGTGCTCCATACAAATTTTCCTTATGTGGAATTTTTCAGTGTAAAATAAGGTTTCTCCAATCGATCGCGGGTTTCACTTTTCATCATTTGCTAGGTCTAACTATGATGTTTTGAGTGGTCCCGCAAAAATTTTTTCTTGGACCGGGCCTTCCTTCCCGGCCCTGTCGGTGTGCTCTGCAGTAGGGTGCTCCATACAAATTTTCCTTATGTGGAATTTTTCAGTGTAAAATAAGGTTTCTCCAATCGATCGCGGGTTTCACTTTTCATCATTTGCTAGGTCTAACTATGATGTTTTGAGTGGTCCCGCAAAAATTTTTTCTTGGACCGGGCCTTCCTTCCCGGCCCTGTCGGTGTGCTCTGCAGTAGGGTGCTCCATACAAATTTTCCTTATGTGGAATTTTTCAGTGTAAAATAAGGTTTCTCCAATCGATCGCGGGTTTCACTTTTCATCATTTGCTAGGTCTAACTATGATGTTTTGAGTGGTCCCGCAAAAATTTTTTCTTGGACCGGGCCTTCCTTCCCGGCCCTGTCGGTGTGCTCTGCAGTAGGGTGCTCCATACAAATTTTCCTTATGTGGAATTTTTCAGTGTAAAATAAGGTTTCTCCAATCGATCGCGGGTTTCACTTTTCATCATTTGCTAGGTCTAACTATGATGTTTTGAGTGGTCCCGCAAAAATTTTTTCTTGGACCGGGCCTTCCTTCCGGCCCTGTCGGTGTGCTCTGCAGTAGGGTGCTCCATACAAATTTTCCTTATGTGGAATTTTTCAGTGTAAAATAAGGTTTCTCCAATCGATCGCGGGTTTCACTTTTCATCATTTGCTAGGTCTAACTATGATGTTTTGAGTGGTCCCGCAAAAATTTTTTCTTGGACCGGGCCTTCCTTCCCGGCCCTGTCGGTGTGCTCTGCAGTAGGGTGCTCCATACAAATTTTCCTTATGTGGAATTTTTCAGTGTAAAATAAGGTTTCTCCAATCGATCGCGGGTTTCACTTTTCATCATTTGCTAGGTCTAACTATGATGTTTTGAGTGGTCCCGCAAAAATTTTTTCTTGGACCGGGCCTTCCTTCCCGGCCCTGTCGGTGTGCTCTGCAGTAGGGTGCTCCATACAAATTTTCCTTATGTGGAATTTTTCAGTGTAAAATAAGGTTTCTCCAATCGATCGCGGGTTTCACTTTTCATCATTTGCTAGGTCTAACTATGATGTTTTGAGTGGTCCCGCAAAAATTTTTTCTTGGACCGGGCCTTCCTTCCCGGCCCTGTCGGTGTGCTCTGCAGTAGGGTGCTCCATACAAATTTTCCTTATGTGGAATTTTTCAGTGTAAAATAAGGTTTCTCCAATCGATCGCGGGTTTCACTTTTCATCATTTGCTAGGTCTAACTATGATGTTTTGAGTGGTCCCGCAAAAATTTTTTCTTGGACCGGGCCTTCCTTCCCGGCCCTGTCGGTGTGCTCTGCAGTAGGGTGCTCCATACAAATTTTCCTTATGTGGAATTTTTCAGTGTAAAATAAGGTTTCTCCAATCGATCGCGGGTTTCACTTTTCATCATTTGCTAGGTCTAACTATGATGTTTTGAGTGGTCCCGCAAAAATTTTTTCTTGGACCGGGCCTTCCTTCCCGGCCCTGTCGGTGTGCTCTGCAGTAGGGTGCTCCATACAAATTTTCCTTATGTGGAATTTTTCAGTGTAAAATAAGGTTTCTCCAATCGATCGCGGGTTTCACTTTTCATCATTTGCTAGGTCTAACTATGATGTTTTGAGTGGTCCCGCAAAAATTTTTTCTTGGACCGGGCCTTCCTTCCCGGCCCTGTCGGTGTGCTCTGCAGTAGGGTGCTCCATACAAATTTTCCTTATGTGGAATTTTTCAGTGTAAAATAAGGTTTCTCCAATCGATCGCGGGTTTCACTTTTCATCATTTGCTAGGTCTAACTATGATGTTTTGAGTGGTCCCGCAAAAATTTTTTCTTGGACCGGGCCTTCCTTCCCGGCCCTGTCGGTGTGCTCTGCAGTAGGGTGCTCCATACAAATTTTCCTTATGTGGAATTTTTCAGTGTAAAATAAGGTTTCTCCAATCGATCGCGGGTTTCACTTTTCATCATTTGCTAGGTCTAACTATGATGTTTTGAGTGGTCCCGCAAAAATTTTTTCTTGGACCGGGCCTTCCTTCCCGGCCCTGTCGGTGTGCTCTGCAGTAGGGTGCTCCATACAAATTTTCCTTATGTGGAATTTTTCAGTGTAAAATAAGGTTTCTCCAATCGATCGCGGGTTTCACTTTTCATCATTTGCTAGGTCTAACTATGATGTTTTGAGTGGTCCCGCAAAAATTTTTTCTTGGACCGGGCCTTCCTTCCCGGCCCTGTCGGTGTGCTCTGCAGTAGGGTGCTCCATACAAATTTTCCTTATGTGGAATTTTTCAGTGTAAAATAAGGTTTCTCCAATCGATCGCGGGTTTCACTTTTCATCATTTGCTAGGTCTAACTATGATGTTTTGAGTGGTCCCGCAAAAATTTTTTCTTGGACCGGGCCTTCCTTCCCGGCCCTGTCGGTGTGCTCTGCAGTAGGGTGCTCCATACAAATTTTCCTTATGTGGAATTTTTCAGTGTAAAATAAGGTTTCTCCAATCGATCGCGGGTTTCACTTTTCATCATTTGCTAGGTCTAACTATGATGTTTTGAGTGGTCCCGCAAAAATTTTTTCTTGGACCGGGCCTTCCTTCCCGGCCCTGTCGGTGTGCTCTGCAGTAGGGTGCTCCATACAAATTTTCCTTATGTGGAATTTTTCAGTGTAAAATAAGGTTTCTCCAATCGATCGCGGGTTTCACTTTTCATCATTTGCTAGGTCTAACTATGATGTTTTGAGTGGTCCCGCAAAAATTTTTTCTTGGACCGGGCCTTCCTTCCCGGCCCTGTCGGTGTGCTCTGCAGTAGGGTGCTCCATACAAATTTTCCTTATGTGGAATTTTTCAGTGTAAAATAAGGTTTCTCCAATCGATCGCGGGTTTCACTTTTCATCATTTGCTAGGTCTAACTATGATGTTTTGAGTGGTCCCGCAAAAATTTTTTCTTGGACCGGGCCTTCCTTCCCGGCCCTGTCGGTGTGCTCTGCAGTAGGGTGCTCCATACAAATTTTCCTTATGTGGAATTTTTCAGTGTAAAATAAGGTTTCTCCAATCGATCGCGGGTTTCACTTTTCATCATTTGCTAGGTCTAACTATGATGTTTTGAGTGGTCCCGCAAAAATTTTTTCTTGGACCGGGCCTTCCTTCCCGGCCCTGTCGGTGTGCTCTGCAGTAGGGTGCTCCATACAAATTTTCCTTATGTGGAATTTTTCAGTGTAAAATAAGGTTTCTCCAATCGATCGCGGGTTTCACTTTTCATCATTTGCTAGGTCTAACTATGATGTTTTGAGTGGTCCCGCAAAAATTTTTTCTTGGACCGGGCCTTCCTTCCCGGCCCTGTCGGTGTGCTCTGCAGTAGGGTGCTCCATACAAATTTTCCTTATGTGGAATTTTTCAGTGTAAAATAAGGTTTCTCCAATCGATCGCGGGTTTCACTTTTCATCATTTGCTAGGTCTAACTATGATGTTTTGAGTGGTCCCGCAAAAATTTTTTCTTGGACCGGGCCTTCCTTCCCGGCCCTGTCGGTGTGCTCTGCAGTAGGGTGCTCCATACAAATTTTCCTTATGTGGAATTTTTCAGTGTAAAATAAGGTTTCTCCAATCGATCGCGGGTTTCACTTTTCATCATTTGCTAGGTCTAACTATGATGTTTTGAGTGGTCCCGCAAAAATTTTTTCTTGGACCGGGCCTTCCTTCCCGGCCCTGTCGGTGTGCTCTGCAGTAGGGTGCTCCATACAAATTTTCCTTATGTGGAATTTTTCAGTGTAAAATAAGGTTTCTCCAATCGATCGCGGGTTTCACTTTTCATCATTTGCTAGGTCTAACTATGATGTTTTGAGTGGTCCCGCAAAAATTTTTTCTTGGACCGGGCCTTCCTTCCCGGCCCTGTCGGTGTGCTCTGCAGTAGGGTGCTCCATACAAATTTTCCTTATGTGGAATTTTTCAGTGTAAAATAAGGTTTCTCCAATCGATCGCGGGTTTCACTTTTCATCATTTGCTAGGTCTAACTATGATGTTTTGAGTGGTCCCGCAAAAATTTTTTCTTGGACCGGGCCTTCCTTCCCGGCCCTGTCGGTGTGCTCTGCAGTAGGGTGCTCCATACAAATTTTCCTTATGTGGAATTTTTCAGTGTAAAATAAGGTTTCTCCAATCGATCGCGGGTTTCACTTTTCATCATTTGCTAGGTCTAACTATGATGTTTTGAGTGGTCCCGCAAAATTTT
This sequence comes from Anopheles marshallii, assembly GCF_943734725.1. Taxonomy (NCBI): domain Eukaryota; kingdom Metazoa; phylum Arthropoda; class Insecta; order Diptera; family Culicidae; genus Anopheles; species Anopheles marshallii. The sequence continues at coordinate 24,773 of NW_026525764.1, read as the reverse complement.
TTTCTTGGACCGGGCCTTCCTTCCCGGCCCTGTCGGTGTGCTCTGCAGTAGGGTGCTCCATACAAATTTTCCTTATGTGGAATTTTTCAGTGTAAAATAAGGTTTCTCCAATCGATCGCGGGTTTCACTTTTCATCATTTGCTAGGTCTAACTATGATGTTTTGAGTGGTCCCGCAAAAATTTTTTCTTGGACCGGGCCTTCCTTCCCGGCCCTGTCGGTGTGCTCTGCAGTAGGGTGCTCCATACAAATTTTCCTTATGTGGAATTTTTCAGTGTAAAATAAGGTTTCTCCAATCGATCGCGGGTTTCACTTTTCATCATTTGCTAGGTCTAACTATGATGTTTTGAGTGGTCCCGCAAAAATTTTTTCTTGGACCGGGCCTTCCTTCCCGGCCCTGTCGGTGTGCTCTGCAGTAGGGTGCTCCATACAAATTTTCCTTATGTGGAATTTTTCAGTGTAAAATAAGGTTTCTCCAATCGATCGCGGGTTTCACTTTTCATCATTTGCTAGGTCTAACTATGATGTTTTGAGTGGTCCCGCAAAAATTTTTTCTTGGACCGGGCCTTCCTTCCCGGCCCTGTCGGTGTGCTCTGCAGTAGGGTGCTCCATACAAATTTTGCTTATGTGGAATTTTTCAGTGTAAAATAAGGTTTCTCCAATCGATCGCGGGTTTCACTTTTCATCATTTGCTAGGTCTAACTATGATGTTTTGAGTGGTCCCGCAAAAATTTTTTCTCTTAGCCAGTCAACCCTTTCGTCCATGTCGGTGTGTTCTGCAGTAGGGTGCTCCAACCAAGTTTTCCTAATGAAAGTTTTTCGTGGTTTCGTGTGAGTTAAAAACTCCGGAACTTGGCTTATTTTCACCATAATTTCCACATATGGTGACCAACTCAATAAACGTTTTGTGCGTATCCTATGGACAGTTTTTCGCGTTCAACTTGGTGAACTAGGGTTGTTTTCCCGAAGGGTAGAAAAATCTGGACTTAGCCAAATTTTGAAATCTCCAACCAATCTTGGCCTGTTAGATTATCTTGGTTGGGTTGCTATGGGCTGCTACGGCCTACTTGATAGGCAATGTTTCAACTCTTGGAAGCTTTCGTGGTTGTTTAGAACTGTCCATGGCCTTCTTGATAGAAATGGCTTATGGTGGCCATGGACTTAGCAACATTTTGAGATCCAATCTTGGCCTGTTAGAGTATCTTGGTTGGTTTGCTATGGGCTGGTACGGCCTACTTGATAGGCAATGTTTCAACTCTTGGAAGCTTTCGTGGTTGCTAAGCACTGTCCATGGCCTTCTTGATAGAAATGGCTTATGGTGGCCATGGACTTAGCCAAATTTTGAAGTCTCCAACCAATCTTGGCCTGTTAGAGTATCTTGGTTGGTTTGCTATGGGCTGGTACGGCCTACTTGATAGGCAATGTTTCAACTCTTGGAAGCTTTCGTGGTTGCTAAGCACTGTTCGTGGCCTTCTTGATAGAAATGGCTTATGGTGGCCATGGACTTAGCCAAATTTTGAATTCTCCAACCAATCTTGGCCTGTTAGAGTATCTTGGTTGGGTTGCTATGGGCTGGTACGGCCTACTTGATAGGCAATGTTTCAACTCTTGGAAGCTTTCGTGGTTGCTAAGCACTGTTCGTGGCCTTCTTGATAGAAATGGCTTATGGTGGCCATGGACTTAGCCAAATTTTGAAGTCTCCAACCAATCTTGGCCTGTTAGAGTATCTTGGTTGGGTTGCTATGGGCTGGTACGGCCTACTTGATAGGCAATGTTTCAACTCTTGGAAGCTTTCGTGGTTGCTAAGCACTGTCCATGGCCTTCTTGATAGAAATGGCTTATGGTGGCCATGGACTTAGCCAAATTTTGAAGTCTCCAACCAATCTTGGCCTGTTAGAGTATCTTGGTTGGGTTGCTATGGGCTGCTACGGCCTACTTGATAGGCAATGTTTCAACTCTTGGAAGCTTTCGTGGTTGCTAAGCACTGTCCATGGCCTTCTTGATAGAAATGGCTTATGGTGGCCATGGACTTAGCCAAATTTTGAAGTCTCCAACCAATCTTGGCCTGTTAGAGTATCTTGGTTGGGTTGCTATGGGCTGGTACGGCCTACTTGATAGGCAATGTTTCAACTCTTGGAAGCTTTCGTGGTTGCTAAGCACTGTCCATGGCCTTCTTGATAGAAATGGCTTATGGTGGCCATGGACTTAGCCAAATTTTGAAGTCTCCAACCAATCTTGGCCTGTTAGAGTATCTTGGTTGGGTTGCTATGGGCTGCTACGGCCTACTTGATAGGCAATGTTTCAACTCTTGGAAGCTTTCGTGGTTGCTAAGCACTGTCCATGGCCTTCTTGATAGAAATGGCTTATGGTGGCCATGGACTTAGCCAAATTTTGAAGTCTCCAACCAATCTTGGCCTGTTAGAGTATCTTGGTTGGGTTGCTATGGGCTGCTACGGCCTACTTGATAGGCAATGTTTCAACTCTTGGAAGCTTTCGTGGTTGCTAAGCACTGTCCATGGCCTTCTTGATAGAAATGGCTTATGGTGGCCATGGACTTAGCAAAATTTTGAAGTCTCCAACCAATCTTGGCCTGTTAGAGTATCTTGGTTGGGTTGCTATGGGCTGGTACGGCCTACTTGATAGGCAATGTTTCAACTCTTGGAAGCTTTCGTGGTTGCTTAGGATAAAAACCCCGACGAGAAAGGTTTCCCGGACTTATAAAAATAACCGATTAGCCCCAAGGACACATCTTCCTTAAAAGGCTAATCATGCACCACACACCACACCACCCATAGGCTTGCAAGCAGCACTCTTGTCGAGTGCAGCAAGCCTATGCTCACATCAACTACCGTACACGTACCACCATAGGCTTGCAAGCAGCACTCTTGTCGAGTGCAGCAAGCCTATGCTCATCAACTACCATACGTACCACCACAGCCTTGCAAGCAGCACTCTTGTCGAGTGCAGCAAGCCTATACTCCACGAACTAACCACTTCACCACCAAGCATGGGTCGCCTGAGAGGATCGATGCGAACGCATCTCTACAACTCGCAGCTCCCAGCCTGTAGTCCCGTCGTTTGCGGGCGGTCGAAGGTGTCGAAACTAGTTGTATCCACGGTCGACGGGAGCACAGCCACCAGGGTTCCCTGTGATAAGGTACTTCCACGTGCAGCGTACACCCGCCCGTTGCGGCTCAGTCTAGTGCTATAGCGGGGATGAGACGGCAGTGTGCACGGGGCAGCACCGACGGATCTCAGAGGGTTGTTAAGCCCGCTAGCTTCCGATCACCTAATGGGTTTATGATGCGCTATCAGCTCGGATTGGATACGACCTTAGAGGCGTTCAGGCATAATCCAGCGGACGTAGCGTCATACCAAAGTCCGGTCGAACTAGTATTGAGCCAGTGGTCCGTACCTGTGGTTCCTCTCGTACTGCATAGGAATTCCGTTAAGATAGCAGCATACAGCACACACCAGTAGGGTAAAACTAACCTGTCTCACGACGGTCTAAACCCAGCTCACGTTCCCTTGAAAGGGTGAACAATCCTACGCTTGGTGAATTTTGCTTCACAATGATAGGAAGAGCCGACATCGAAGGATCAATAAGCCACGTCGCTATGAACGCTTGGCGGCCACAAGCCAGTTATCCCTGTGTGGTGACATTCGAGCAGTCGAGCTGTTTGGACATGGCGTGTTTTGCTCCGCAGTGAGAAGGAAAATTTGTGTGCAAAAATCGTTTAGAGAGACTGGATTTTAGTTATAATCCGTTGTTAAGTGCAAGTTTTAAGTGAATCGAGTGAAAACCGCGTGAAAATCGGTGCGATAATACGGAAAATAAGCAAAAAAAACATTCCCCATACATTTTGTATGGGGAACTATTTCCGCTATAAAAACGGGCAAAATAGACCTTTTTCGGTGCGGTTTTCGGTGAAAAAGCGAGATTGGACGCCATTTAAGCGATTAAGAGTGATAGACAGTGTTTGCCGGTGAAATTCGGCCCGAAATACGGAGTGGCAAATTTGCGCAAAGAAATACAACAACAACAACAACAACAGTGTGTGTGTATCGTGAGTTTGCGTAAAAATCCGGTCCAATCGGGCCGGAAGTGGACGGAAACGGTAGTTTTTGTGCCCGTGATCGTGCTAACGCAAAAAACCGGACGGAAATCGGACGAAAATTGACGAAAAACATCGTGGCAAAAAAGTGCAAGGGGTGCTACCGCCGGAGCACGTGGTTTCGAGCAACGGTATTTATTAGAAAATCGTTAATAACTTTGCGAGTTTTTATCGGATTCGTGTGCGGTTTTCACCGTTGTGATTGTTTTAACCTGTTTAATAAGATCCAAGCGAAAAAACAGTGAAAAACGCGAAAAATTTTTTGACATTTTTTGGTGACACCCGAGTGACACACATGACCCCGCTGACGAATTTTCGAAGGTGAGCAGTCCCCCGCAGACAAATTTTCAAATTGACGGTTTCTGCTCGAAAAACTGCTCGAAACTTAAAAAGACGCAGAAAATTCTGGTAAGCTGGGGGGGTCATCGACAGCTCGAATCTGCTCGATTTGGACAGTTTTTGTCGAGCTCGAAACTGCTCGAAACTGCTCGAATTCCCGACTTTTACTGGAAATCGCGGGGAAAAAAATCGGGAACGACTGCGAAAAATACGGGAAGGCGTCTGCAAGCAGGGAAACACCCCCCCTGACCACTAAGGCCTGCATGGGTCTCTAAAATGGCGACAACTCGAACATCGCGCCTAAGGGCGGAATCGACGGAG